>NW_026781314.1:300000-400235 GCF_030144855.1 Hypanus sabinus
AAAGGATTCACACAGTCATCCCACCTACTGGCACACCTGTCAGTTGACAATGAGGAGTGGCCATTGTTATGAATCCCTAGGTTTTGTTTGCTGTGGACTTTCATTTTAAGAGAGAGAGAGGGAGAGATTAAAAAGACAAATCAGTCTGACTTGCAGCTTGTTTACATCGCTCGCAGCTTGTTTAGTTTTAACCGAGGACACAGACACTCAGAGTCAGACAGAGACAAAGGAGGAAAAATGGAAGCATCGAAACCAGGGAACTAGTAGTCAAGGGCCACTGTTTGTAACTTTACTTTGCCCACAACGGTGGACAAATTATCGATTCACCGTACATCGAATGTGTGGTTGTCACCTCATTTGATCCATAGGAGTGGATCTGATTTGGGATATCCTGTGGAGTCCATTTATGTGTTAACCCTTGCCTGGCTGTGGTGTGGTAGTTCACTTGAAGATGATACCCCTTATTGCAAGTCACTTCGGGTGATAATTAGTATGTGGATTTGGAAGGATGACAGATAAAATCTACGGAGACTGTTGGTCTCGTTTTACCACCATGAAACCTGTGGAATATGACATAATCGCCTTCTCTCAACATTTATCCTGGATTACAAATATCTCTCTCTCATCACCTATTCTGTAGTTGAACTGAACTTTCATACTTTACCATCTCAAGACTCCAAGCCTTGATCCCCCGAGCTCAATAGTTTGGGAGTTTTATTTCTACAGATTTATACACATAACACTCATGAGGAAATCTGCAGATGCTGGAAATTCTAACAACACACACAAAATGCTGGTGGAACCCAGCAGGCCAGGCAGTATCTATAAGGAGAAGAAATGTTGACGTTTCAGGCTAAGAGCCTTCGTCAGGACTAACTGAAAGGAAAGATACAAAGAGATTTGAAAGTAGTCGGGGGGAGGGTGAAATGCAAAATGATAGGAGAAGACTGGAGGTGATGGGATGAAGCTAAGAGCTGGAAAGGTGATGGGCGAACGTGATACAGAGCTGGAGATGGGAAAGGATCATCGGACAGGAGGCCTCGGGAGAAAGAAAGGTGGGGGGGGGGGAAGCACCAGAGAGACATGGAAAACATGCAAACAATTATATATGTCAGTGATGGGGTAAGAAGTGGAAGAGGGGCATTAACGGAAGTTAGAGAAGTCAATGTTCATCCCATCAGGTTGGAGGCTACCCAGCCGGTATATAAGGTGTTATTCCTCCAACCTGAGTTTGGATTAATTTTGACAGTAGAGGAGGCCATGGATAGACATATCAGAATGGGAATGGGACGTGGAATTGAAATGTGTGGCCACTGGGAGTAGTCTGTTTCTGCTGGTTCGTTTCTAAAGTGTTATGGTTTATAACAAAATGGGGCCTGCGTCTGGGATATGAACAAATTTAAGGATTGATTTAATATCGATTTCATTGGATAAATCCCTTTTGATTTATTTCTGTGTGGAAAATCAGCAGCAATGGATGTTGATAGATATCTGGAAGTGTGAACCTCTCAAGCATTAGAGGACACCAGAAGGATTGAGTTATTGAGTATTGCTAGAACGTTAATACTTGCTAAGGTGAAATTGACAATCAGGAGGGCACAGATGCAGAGGATAACAGCTGAGCATTATGTATCTGAGGGTGTGTTTAAAGTGGAGGAGTTGGAGGAGTTTCCTGAAAGTAAACCTAGTGAGCTTGAGCTCCAGTACAAGTTAGAAAAATTGAAGATGGAGGCTCCGGAAAGGCAGAGGCAATTTCAGGCCGGAGAGGAAGAAAAGCAGAAAGAAGATTCTCTTACAAAGTCTAATTAAGGGAAAGGCTTAGCAAGCCTATTCTGCTTTGACAGTTGCTGAAGCAGCTTATTATTTATTTATTTATTTATGCTGCCCCAATCATCGCTACTGGGCTATAAATGTGCAGGAGCTGTGTGTGGTTCAGTGCTTTGCTCAAGGACACACAAGCTGCCTCGGCTGAGGCTCAAACTCATGACTTTCAGATCGCTAGTTCAACACCTTAACCACATGGTCACGCACCACACATTATGACCTAGTGAAACAGGCTGTGCTCAAAGCTTACGAGTTGGTCCCAGAAGCAGACAGGCAAAAGTTTAGAAATTTGAAGAAATCTGTGAACCAGACATGTGGAATTTGCTTATGAGAAATTTGTGTGCATTGACCGCTGGTGCACATCTGAACATGTAAATGATGATTTTAACAGATTGAGAGAGTTGGTTTTAATTGAAGAATTCAGAAGGTGCGTCCCTGATGACATAAAGACGTATTTAGATGGAAATGATGCTGCCACTATGCAGGAATCTGCTGGATTAGCAGATCGGTTTGCTTTAACTCATAAAGTTATGTTTACCCTGAATAAGAGTTTCCAAAAGGCAGTTGTCAAGTTGTGGGTAAACCTAATGAGCTCACCCCAGTGGCCTATACCTGCATTCGGTGAACCCTTTTCCAAAGTTGTAGTGGATTGTGTTGGCCCATTGCCAAAGACTAAAGCTGGCCATCAGTATCTGCTAACTATTATGTGTACTGCATCCAGATTCCCAGAGGCAATGCCTCTCGGAAATATTAAAGCTAAAACTGTGGTGAAGGCTCTTACCAAGATTTTCAGTTTATTCGATTTGCCTAAAGAAATCCAGTCTGATCAAGGATGTAATTTTACATCTGGACTATTCCAGCAGGTAGTTTCTGAACTGGGAGCAAAACAAATTGCATCATCTGCGTACCATACAGAATCACAAGGGGCTTTAGATAGATTTCATTCTACCCTCAAAACAATGATTAAAACATATTGTGTTGAAAATGGAAAAGACTGGGATGAACGAATACTTTTGCTTTTGTCCAGATGAAGGAATACATTTGATTTTGTCCACAGAAAGAGAGTCAGTACAGGAATCACTGGGCTTTACTCCATTTGAACTTGTATTTGGTCGCAGAGTGACCTTTGACCTTGTTAAAAGAAACGATGGATTGATGTTAACTCTTTAGACTATGTTTTGCAGCTCAAAAATAAAGTACACCAAGCCTGTAGTCTAGCAAGACAAAACTTAAAGATTTCTCAAAACAAAATGAAGTGTTGGTTTGATATCAGGGCTCGCGAAAGAAAATACCAGGTGTGAGATAAGGTGCTTGCCTTATGTTGACGAATCCACTTCAGGTGAAATTCAATAGACCGTATGAAATAGTCTCTCAAATTAATAATGTGTATTATGTTATTACAACACATGACCAATGTAAACTAACACAGGTGGTACACATAAATATGATAAAGCCTTGTTTGACAAGCAGGTACCATCTGTGTGTGTCGTTGTCAAAACAAATGAAACTGGCAACCCTGAGAATGAAACCATTGACTCGTCTGAGACTTTTCACAAGCCAAACATGGTCCCAGTTAGGCTAACGAATCGGTTGTTCCAGAAAACATTGATAACAAGTTGTCTCATCTGCAGGTAAAGCAACAACAACAGCTGAAGGAATTCATTCTGAACTTTAAAGATTGATTTCCCTATGTTCCCAAGCAAACCACGGTCACAGTACACGATGTAGATGTTGGTCAAGCCAAACCGATTAAACAACACCCACTTCGCATGAACGTAGAAAAGTGTAAATTGGCTGACCAGGGAATTGAGTATATGCTGGAGAATGGTATTATTAGGCCTTCAAAATGAGATTGGAGTCACTCTGCATTATTATGCCCAAACATGATGGTAGTGTTAGATTGTGCACTGATTGTAGAAAGGTAAATGCAGTAACAAAAACTGATGCCTATCCTATCCCTAGGGTGGATGATTGCATCGATAAGGTTGGAATAGCTAATATCTTACAAAGATCGATCTGTTGAAAGGGTATTGGCGTGTTCCATTGACGGACAGAGGTAGAGACATTTCTGTGTTTGTGACACCATCTGGGTTGTATGAATACAATGTTTTGCCTTTTGGAAGGAAAAAATGCTCCAGGAACATCCCAGAGAATGATTGATTTTATAATTCGAGGGTTAGAACACACAGATACCTATATTGATGACTTAGTTACAGGGAGTGGCACTTGGGAAGAGCATATCTCTGCAGTAGAAAAGCTGTTTGACAGGCTTTCCTAGGACAACCTTACAGTTAACTTGGCTAAGAGTGAATTTGGCCATGCCACTGTGACCTGTCTTGGCTATGTTGTACGTCAAAGGAAGTTGGCTCCTGTTCGGGCAAAAGTCCAGGCAATTTCTCAACTTCCTATTCTGACTGCTAAGAAGGCTCTTAGAAGGTTTCTGGGAATGGATGGATATTATCGTAAGAACTTTGCTGCTATCGCTCTTCCTCTGACCAACCTCCTGAAGAAGGGTGAAAAGTTTGTTTGGACCGAGCCTTGTCAGAAGGCATTTGATTGATTGTTATCAGTATTTGAGATGAGGACAATCAATGTAGTGTTGTCAGCAAATTTAAATAGCAGATTGGAGCTGTGGGTGGCAACACAAGTCATGGGTGCACAGAGAGTAAAGGAGGGCGCCAAATAGACAACTCTGTGGGGTATGTGTGCTGATGGTCAGAGAGACAGAGGAGAGGGAGCCCACTCTTACCACCTGCCGGCGATCTGACAGGAAGTCCAGGATCCAGCTACACAAGGCAGGGTGAAGGCCGAGGTCTCTGAGCTTCTTGTCGATACTTCACGCCTTCGTCTGGCTACTGCTCTGCCCATGACTGCAAGGAACTGCAGAGAACTTTGGAGAGCAGAGAGCATCAGAGAAACAAGCCTCCCCTCCATGGACTCCTACACTTCCCCTCCCTCGGAAAAGCAGGTCATGTACTCAAATAACCTCATTACCTGGACATTCTTGCTGCAAATTTGCTCCCACATTGGCGGAGAGATACAAAAGCCTTAAAGTGCGTAACAGCACGCTGAAGGACGGCTTCCTGTCTGTGGTTATAAGCCAAATGAATGATAAAATGGACTCAACCTCACAATGTAACTGGACGTGACCCTGCACCATATGTCTATCTGCACCGCACTTTCTCTGCAGCCACAATGCTTTGTTACAGTGATTATTTTGTTGTATATCAGCTCAATGTACTTTTGGAATGTATCGATCTGTGTGGATGGTACGTCAGGCAAGATTTTCACTGTAGCTCAGTACATGATGATAATAAACAAATTTCCCATTTTAATTGTGTGGAAATATTAGACAGACTGAGCCTCTGCTCTGGAACCACAGAAGGAAACTGAACTGTTGTCATTTCTGAGGAATGCAAATATATGGAAAAGGCTTCAATCTCACATTACGATCTGCGGTAACTGGGATCAGTGACCGGTGGTGGGTCTCCCATATCAATATCAGAATCAGGTTTAATAGCACCGGCATGTGTCATGAAATTTGTTGTCCCTGCGGTAGCAGCAGAACCTAATTCATAACAATAGTTTTGAAAAATTGTGATTTAAAATAAGAATATACATTTATATAGTACAACAATAGAGAAAAAATGTAATAAGCTATTTTAATTGTGTGGAGCAATTTGACTGACTGGGTGTTGCTTTGGAAATTCTGAAGTGAAGCTGAACTAAACTTTACACATTTATGAGAAGCTCAGATAAATACAAATGGCTAAATTCTCACATAAACGGGTCAGACACCCAGAAACATTGGCAGCACTTCAGCACCTCAAAACAGTGGAATGAAACAACAGAAAATATTGCAGACAAAAAAAACATTGTCCACCCTCAATGAGAGGACGTGACAGATCCGGATCTCACTGCCTTGTCTGAACGGGGAAAGATGAAGCTACACGTACACGTAGAGCAGTAACCCGCAGATGCTGCAGATCTGCAGAAAAACGTGAACAGGAACCGGGATCACGTGACGGGTGGAGGGTCTCCCTCCTGAACTGGTGACTCTGCTCCTCACCCCTCACATGCTGCCCGACCCATCCACCGCATTCCCCACATTATTCCATATTTACCCCAGATACATGATTATTTTTCCACACCATATCTTCCCCGATCCTTTTCCCTCCACGTCCAGGTCACAGAGTCACCGGCTCAATTCCCATCCAGGTCCAAAACATAATTCAGACGCAAAAAGGAATTGTTCACGTTTCATTTAAATCAGTTTTGTGTTTCTAAACACTAATTTCTATTCACATTCCTCCAGAGCCTTGCTGGACAGGAACACTGAAACATCAAGTGAGAAACAGCAGGAGGCAATTCAGCCCCTCTAACCATCAGCAATATGGCGGCTGCTCACCCATCTCAGCCACGTGTTTCTGCCCGATCCTCATTTCCTCCATCCCTTCGGTCTCCACACATCTGTCGGCCTCTGTTTTACGTGCGGACGATCACTGAGTCTTCACCGCCCTCTGTGGTGGGGATTTATAAACATTCACCACCCTCGGAATGGAGACATTTCTCCTCATTTCAGTCCCGCACAGTCTATCCCTGTTTCAGAGACTGAGATCCCTGGTTCAACCGGTAATGATGTTGTGCATTTCAGTGTGTTCACCTCTCAGTCCTCGATTCTCTAAATGAAAGGGTTATCACATTTGATCTTTCTTCATATGATGACCCCACCACCCCAGGGATCAGTCTGGTGAATCTTCATTGCACTCTCTGTAACATACTCTCTTACCTCTTTGTTAATCCTCAATGGAATTAATTACCATCTTCTGCAGCCCCGTGTTGCCCCAACCACTCACCTCCCACCCCTGTCACTATTTCCACCTTCCCACCTCACCTGGATCCACCTCTTACTCCCCGGCTCTTGCCCCATCCCCACCCCTCACCTCTTCTCTCTGACTATTTCCCGTCCACTCTCAGTCCAGAGGGAGGGTCTCGGCCCGAAATGTTGACGGTCCATTTCACTCCACAGATGCTGCCCGACCCACTGAGTACCTCCAGCAGTTTGTTCTTTGGTCTGTATAACCCGTGTTAGTATGGGGAGCTGGATTTTACAGCATATTCCAGGTACAATCTCAACAAAACACAAATAATTGTCACTCTTCCCGGACCATTGGTCCGGCTTACAGGGCAACAGTCTGACGGTGTTTGCCCCCAATGTGGTGAATCCCTCTGCTCGACACCACCGTGGGTTGAGACATTTCCGCAGATGAGCCCCTCCTGTCCCCACCGGGACAAACATCCTGTCCGCCCCCTCTCACACCATCTTCATCCTTTCAATAAATCCCCCTCTCCCTCCCAGGGGAACCGGCATCAAACCGACGGGCCGAGTGTTCTCCTCGTACCTCTCAGCGATACATCAGACTCCGGCCGCGGGAGACGCTTCACAAACGCCCCAACTTACCTCGGAGGGAAATGGAAATAAATCAGAAAGCGGACATTTACTTTGAGGTTTTCTCCGCTCTGAGGAGGCGTCGGCGCTTGAGCGGGAGACGAACTCAGCGGGGTAACGCCCACTCGGCTGGTCCGCCTCCGTGACTGGTTGTAAGCTGTGATTGACATCGCTTCGCACCATAACAGCGGTGGGGAAGGGGTGGTCACGTGATTATTAGCCCAGCCGTTCCACCTATAAAGCTCGAGCACAGCAGCGCGTGGGTGACGTAAGACACCGCGCACGTGAGGGCAGATCCCGGTGTCGGGAGCCCATGTGTGACGTCTGGCGAGTGGGGGGTGTCAGACGTCACCTGTGACGGAGCGCTCGTATTTAAAAGCACCTTAATGGACTTTTCAGTGAGACAACAACACTGATCACGGGTTTCATCACTGAATCCAGGGTTGTGGGATGGAAAGTCCCCTGTTATGTGTCCGGCTGTGCCGTGTTGTTGGTGGAGTGGGCAGCGTGGTGTTTGTCCCGATTCGGGTCACAACACCAGAATTGCCAGCGGGGTCCACACGCAGTGTATTGGTCAACAGAAAACCTCTCGTCCCTGCAGTCTTTGTCTCCTGGTAAACTCAACACCCTGACAGTGTGGACCATAGATACCCCTTCCTCTCAGAGTCAGGGGATCATTCAGACAGCTGATCGCCGAGAGGAATTATATTTATTGGTCATTAAAGTTCACCCAGATTCGTTTGGACGGATTTGATGTGGAGTTCGGGGTGTCACAGTGACAGGCCCGGACGGCCGAACTCTCTCCGTTGTCCAAACATCCTTCCAGGTGAGGCGACACTTCACCTGTGAATCTTCCGGGGTCGCCGGTTTTGTCCGCTGCTCCCGGTGCGGCCGCCTCTACACTGGTGACACCGGCTCCTCCGCAGTTGTGCGGGGTTCGGGTGTTTATTTTCGGGGGCTCAATGTTTGTTCCCTTTTGTGCGGGGGGGGGGGGTGTGGATTGATGATCGGGATGCCGTTCTTTTTTATGCTGGGGTTGGGGTGGAAGTTTGATTTTTCTCTCTGAACGAATTTCATGCTCTTTGTTTCTTGGCTCTCTGGAGAAGGGATAAAAACTCAACTTGAGTCGGGGTGATGACTTCTCTGTAGGCTGCCTCGTTATTATTTGGGATTCGGCCGATCAATGCAGTGTGGTCAGCAAATCTAATTAGCGGATTGGAACCTGCCACTGCAGCCCCACAGTGCACTATGTACTGATTGCAAAGCTACGAAATTGCATGTGAATAGCCTCCCCTCCCCCCACTCCACTCTTTCTCGGTCACCAGCAGACTGGGACATCTCACATCTCGCTGCCTCCGCCGGGACATTAAACTGTGAACAACTGTGGTCACGGACTGATCTCTGGGGTACTCCAAACGCTACCTCCTTCCAATCTGAAAACGACCCACTTATCCAGACACACACTACCGGCAGTTTATCGATCTCCAACGAAAAAGTCTAATCACCTACTCCCGATGTTCAATACCATTGCTGACTCTGAGTTTACCACCGTCAAATGCCGGGAGGGACATAATAATCAGAAAGTCTCTAGTCACAGCCGTGTAAATAAAATGTGATCTCAGTGGGTGTGTGGCGCATGCTCAGAATGCGAAGGAGACAGACAAACTGAGCCAAGTCACAGACTGATGAAGGGGAGGAATGATCAATTTTGATACAGAGAGGGAAGCAGAGAGTTTTATATTGTGCCTGATACCGGAAATGTGGCCAGTTAAAAGATGAGTGCTGAATCCTGTTTATTTTTGATGAAAATATATATTTAGGTTTTATCTGACTGTTGTGTGATTTTTTTTTTCATGTGTGTTATTCCTGATCCTCCTTCTGTCCAAGGTAGTCGTTAATCTAAGTGGGACTTAGTGTAAATAGACTTTTCTAAAGTTGTCTCTTCAGTTCTTATTTGTCTTTGTAAATTTTACTGATTGAAATGGGACCAAGATATTTTCATTAAAAAAGTCAATCTCGGTATTGATGCAAGTGTTTATTGCCTTTGTTGTATTTGTTACCTATTGAGCTCTGTTTGGCAGGTTTTTTTTTGAAGCCATGAACTAAATTTTGTCAAAGGTTTTCTGGATTTTACACTACTTTCTATTGCCTTTGCTTGTTGATATTCCAGATACGTGGGTATCAAGTCATAAAGAAGAGTCTTGGCCAGGAATGTTGATTCCCATCCAGAGATGCTGCTTGACATGCTGAGCTCCTCCAGCACTTTATGTGTAGTTCTCTCCATTTCTAGCATCTGCAGGTCCTCTCGTTCCCCAGATACTTATATGTTTCTTGAAATAACGAGCCAGAAGTAGGGCTGTATGGCTCTTTTGGTAAAATATTAAATAAACTCAATATAATGAGGTTGTATAGGGTTGGAAGGTGTAGAATCTCTAGGTAGAATCATCGCCCTCTGTGGTGGGGATTTACAGACATTCACCACCCTCGGAGTGGAAACATCTCCCCTCATCTCAGTCCCGGGTAGTCCACCCCTGTTTCAGAGACTGGGATCCCAGATTCAACCGGTAATGATGTTGTGCATTTCAATGTTCACCTCTCAGTCCTCGATTCTCTAAATGAAAGGGTTATCACATTTGATCTTTCTTCATATGATGACCCCACCACTCCAGGGATCAGTCTGGTGAATCTTCATCACACTATCTATAACAAATACTCTCTAACCTCTTTGTTCATCCTCGATGGAATTAATTTCCATCTTCTGCAGCCCCGTGTTGCCCTAACCACTCACCTCCCAACCCTGTCACTATTTCCACCTCCCCACCTCCCCCCTCAACTGGATCCACCTCTTACTCCCCGGCTCTTGCCCCATCCCCACCCCTCACCTCTTCACTCTGACTATTTCCCGTCCACTCTCAGTCCAGAGGGAGGGTCTCTGCCCGAAATGTTGACGGTCCATTTCCCTCCACAGATGCTGCCCGACCCACTGAGTTCCTCCGGCAGTTTGTTCTTTGGTCTGTAAACCCGTGTTAGTATGGGGTGCGGGATTTTACACCATATTCCAGGTACAATCTCAACAAAGCACAAATAATTATCACTTTACCCGGACCATCGGCTCCGCTTGCAGGGCAACAGTCTGCCGGTGATTGCCCCCAATGTGCTGAATCCCTCTGCTCGACACCACCGTGGGTTCAGACATTTCCACAGATGAGCCCCTCCTGTCCCCACCGGGACAAACATCCTGTCCGCCCCCTCTCTCACCATCTTCATCCTTTCAATACAATCCCTCCCTCCCCGGGGAACCGGCATCAAACCGACGGGCCGAGCGGTCTCCTCCTACCTCTCAGCGATACATCAGACTCCGGCCGCAGGAGACGCTTCACAAACGCCCCAACTTCCCACGGAGGGAAATGGAAATAAATCAGAAAGCGGACATTTACTTTGAGGTTTTCTCCGCTCTGAGGAGGCGTCGGCGCTTGAGCGGGAGACGAACTCGGCGGGGTAACGCCCACTCGGCTTGTCCGCCTCCGCCACTGGTTGTTACCTGTGATTGACATCGCTTCGCACCAATGAGAATAGCGCTGCTCCTGACTCCTCTGTTGACAGTGGTGGGGGGGGAGGGGCTGGTCACGTGATTATTAGCCCAGCCGTTAAACCGATAAAGCTCGAGCACAGCAGCGCGTGGGTGACGTAAGACACCGCGCACGTGAGGGCATATCCCGGTATGGGGAGTCCATGTGTGACGTCAGGCGAGTGGGGGTGTCTGACGTCACCGTATTTAAACGAACCAAAATGGGCGTTTCTTATTATTTCGGTGGGACAACAACATTAATCACGGGTTTCATCACTGACTCCAGTGTTGTGGGATGTAAAGTCCCCTGTTATGTGTCCGGCTGTGCCGTGTTGTTGGTGGAGTGGGCAGCGTGGTGTTTGTCTCGATTCGGGTCACAACACCAGAATTGCCAGCGGAGTCCACACACAGTGTATTAGTCAACAGAAAACCTCTCGTCCCTGCAGTCTTTGTCTCCTGGTAAACTCAACACCCTGACAGTGTGGACCATAGATACCCCTTCATCTCAGAGTCAGGGGATCATTCATACAGCTGATCGCTGAGAAAAAATATATTTATTGGTCATTAAAGTTGGCCCAGATTCGTTTGGACGGATTTGATGTGGAGTTCGGGGTGTCACAGTGAAAGGGCCGGACGGCTGAACTCTCTCCGTTGTCCAAACATCCTTCCAGGTGAGGCGACACTTCACCTGTGAATCTTCCGGGGTCGCCGGTTTTGTCCACTGCTCCCGGTGCGGCCGCCTCGACACTGGTGACACCGGCTCCTCCGCAGTTGTGCGGGGTAGGAGTGTTTTCTTTTTTATCGTGGGTCGATATTATTGTTCCCTTTTGTGCGGAGAGGTGGGTTTTGGTGTTTGATGATTGGGATCCCGCTCTTCTTGATCCGGGGGGTGGGGTGGAAGTTTGATTTTTCTCTGTGAACGACTTTCATGCTCTCTCTTTGTTTCGTGGTTCTGTGGAGAAACAAAGCTCAGCGTTATTTATGGATACCTGCTTTAATAATAAACTAACCTTTGAACTATCCACTCCAAGCGGGACTTCCCGGTGTCCAAACATTTTCAATCCGATTTCCATTCCCGTTGCTACCCGGCCTGCTGTGTTCGGCCAGCATTTTGTTTGTATTGCTTTGGATTTTCAGGATCTGCAGACTTTGTCGTTTTTTTACCTCTCCGTTGTCCGTCCCGCCTCCGAACACTGGTGGCGCTGTATGGATCTCCAGCCACTGGTGGCGCTGTGCGGGTCTCCGGCTGTCGGCGACGATGTGCAGACCTCCGGCAGCCGGTGGCGCTGTGGAGGAACGCTGCTGAACGCATGCGCGGTGCCGAGTTCTGTTGTTGGCGGTTCTCCGATTCGAGCAGGGGTGAGTAGGGAATGATCCCGGTGTTGTGTAACTCGGGGGCCGGTTGCATTGGGAAAGGTCTGGGCCCGAGCTCTGCCGGACGGCTGGAGGGGGCGTGCAGTGCCAATTTTTTTGGTGCTGGAGCAGTACGGGGGGGGGGGGTGTTGGGGTTGGGGTTGGGGTGGGGGCGGTGATTGATAAGTTCGTGGCCTAAGTTAGGCCTGAAGTTATACAGCGTTCGGTATCTGCACGTGTAGTTTAACTCTTTGAGTGATTATGCAGAAAGTTTGAAGTTAATAACTTTTGTGGTATTTCTGTTTGACATAATTGAAAATTGCTAAGTTTTGTAAAATTGAATCTTTCCACCTTGGGCCACGAACTTATTAATCACCCTTAGTTTGTGACACCCAATTTGTTTACCTGCTCATTTCATGTACTGGGCAACTTCCTTGCCCCATTCGTGTAATGAGCAGGTACACAAATTGGGTGTGACATATATAGGGCTTCTTGTAATGTCAAGCAATAAACCAGATGAAAGGAATATATGAATTTCAGAGCTCCACAGAAATATAGTTATAGCTAAAACATTAACAAGATTTTAGCCTATCACTAGATTTCAGTGTATAACTGGTACAATTAAACATAAAATTCTTAATTTAATAATTTGACAAAGTATTACACGGTTGCACTTAACTGATTATCATAGAATATAATTATCAAGCAAGTAAAATAACTTTGTTTGCTTCGAAGACACAGGGTTGTAAGTGAGAAAAATGTACTTTAGGATTAGCGAGTAATCCACGGACCACCACAGATGTAGCCTTACTAATACGACTGAGTCAGAGCAGACGGCCGCAGCACTTAGCAGTGTTCCTCAGAGGTATAAAAATAACAAAAATAAAGCAATTCAGTTTTTATACTTTTAGCCCCTAAATTGGAACCAAGTAATCAAGTATGAAAAAAGAAACTCTGATGAACTATTGCTAAAGCCACGAATATTGCTGAATATTAGTCTCAAAAGCTGTAGGTTGTCAACTCTGCCTCGTACTGTTTCTCTCGCAGAAATGGTTGGACAGGAAGTGTACCTGTGAGTGTCGATACTCACAATATCCTCACATGACATGGTTAGACCGATACAGACACTGTTTAGTCTTTAAATATATAAAAAGTTAAACAAGCTTGAATCTTTATTATTATCGCATCTATACGAATAGAAAAGATTGTATTTTGAAAGTCATAAATGTTAAGAGGGGAGGAGAGCAACCATTTGGGAGGTTTGGAAATGTGTTTTGTCTCATTCATTACCTCACTAAATTATTCTTCTTCCTTTCAACACAAAGGGAAAAAGAGCCTCTTTCCAATCAGCTACAGTTGGTGGAGCGAGGCCAAGGGGTTGATCTGCTATTAATGATAATTGAAATGACGTAAAACTAGCTTAAATCCCAGAAATGTCTTGTTTTCCATTTGGCTTGGAAAATAAAACTAAATTTATCCAGGTTTCGAAGAGGATTTTGGATGATTAGCTTGTGTTTTTGATCAAAGTCAGACGGAAGATAAGCAAGCAGTGAATTTTTCTTTCATTGTTTTTAACTTTTAAACTTGGGTTTCCATGTTCATTCCTTGCTGAATATAGCTCCTTCATGGTATCCAATGATACCCATTGGAAAGAGCGGAAGAATGCTCACATTTGTGTACAGGGATTTCCCAGCTTCCTCGGCCAATGGGTCGAGCGAGGAGGAATTTCACAAATACCTAAATAAAAAGCAGTCACAGCTCCAGGATTTCACCAAAAACGATCAAATATCCTAATGTTATTAGTGGTATTTTTTCCCCACCAGCCAACACTTTCCAACACCCGCTTCCGTAAAATTCCCTCTATTTAATATCCGGGGTTGTTAAATTCCGTACTTGCTTATTTTGACTTTTTTACAGAGGTGTCAGAGCGGCGCTCCGGTGAGCTCTGGTAGCACTGCACCCCTGAATGTATGAGACAGTACAGTGTTAAATGCAAAACCCCGAACAATGTCGATGATCAGAGGGATCTTAGCCTCCAAGTTCATCACTCCCTGAAAGAGACTGCACAGATTGATCGGGTGGTTAAGAAGCAAATGCAATGGTTGTCTTTATTAGTTGAAGCACTGAGTTCAAAAGTCATGAAGTTGTGCTGCAGCTTTGTAAAACTTGTTAGCCCACATCTGGAGTGTTTCATACAGTTCTGGTCACCCCCATTCTCGGAAGGATGTTGGGTCTTTGGAGAAGGCGCAGGAAAGGTTTACCAGGATACTGCCTGGATTAGAGGGCATGAGCTATAACGAGAGGCTGGGCAAACTTGTGTTGATTTCTCCAGAGCGGCGCAGGCTGGGGTGAGACTGGATGGACGTTTATAATATTACAAGAGGAATAGATAGAGTGGGCAGAGGGTATGTTTTTCCTGAGGGTTGAAATGTCTGACACATTTAAGGTGAGAGGAGATGTGAGGGGCAAGTTTGTTTATTTCCACAGAATGCTGGGAAGCTGGAGTCTGTGCCTGGGATGTTAGACCCCCCCGGTCACGTGATCCCATTTGCCTCTTCCATTTAACCACAGATGTAACGATCTCTTTGTGCATGTTAACAATCTCCAGATGGGCGGTCACTCGTCCTCCAACTTGCCCGAACTCGTCTCGCTTCCTGAGGCTCCTCACATTTGTCCTGGAGCTTTATGGCTGTTGTGTCTTCTCCTGGATTGGGGTGGGTGAGGAAGCAGAACGACCCAGGTTGTGGGGATCTTTGATTTCACTGCCTGCTTTACCGAGGGACTGGGAAGTCTCGGGGGGAGGATGGTTTCTGTGATGTGCTGCTCTGTATCCAAAGGTCTCTGCATTTCCTCGCAGTCACAGATGGAGCAGTTACCATGCAAAGCGTGAAGTGTCCGGATGGGAAACTTCCTATGGTGTCCAAGAATTTGGTGAGGGTCAAAGTATATCTGGCAAAGTTCTTGTTATTTTTGCTAATTCTGTCATTTTAGAATCTTTTGTACAATAGTATGTACTATTCATTCAGTACCTATGTGTTGCTGGAGGACCATCAGTGATTGTCCTTGATCCCATCTCCCACCTGGTTCCATCTGTTCATCTTGTTCAACCTCTGTCCAGTCTCCTCACAACACCCAACTCCGCTTCAGTGATATACATCAACCATCTGGGTCATCCTCAGTCTGCCTTGTATCCCACCTCCTCAATATTATATATCAACAAACTTTCTTCCAACCCTTGTCTTCATTGTGAAGTGTTCTTTTGTCCCTTTGGCCTCGCTGATCATTTCCAGAATCAGTTATTGTTAGCTGGAATGCCGGAGGGTCATCAGGTCCCACTTCTGTTGTGCATTGGTGTGGAGGTGCTAGTTTATGAACAGTGACGGGCTGACACACTGCAGCATTTTACTGGCAGCAAAGAGTACTGGGAGAGTTGGTGCTTGGGCTCTAATCCTGTGATTGGCTTTCCAGGCAAATGGAACTGCTGGTGTTTTGGCTTGGACTTTGGTTAGTGCTTCTACAGATGGGGCTGGATGGATGTCCTTCTTCGAGCAGCTGGACATTGCTTGTGGGGAAATCCCGGATTGCACTACCCAGTGAGAGATGGGAGGACAATGTGTGAGACTCTCAGGGTCGGTGAGTGGCAGATTAAGCTGTGTGACTCTGTGAGGTTGGGTCCTGGGATATCATAGTTTTTCATCCAGGTAAAATGGACCTGGGGATCAAGCTGCTTGGGCTTATGAGGTGTTGAGTGAGTATTTCTGGTCTTGGTTCAGATGTTTGTTTCTGGAGTTCCTTTGGAAGCAATGACTGCCAATCTGAGGAGAGGATAATTCCCACTTCCATCCTCAGAGGGAGAGGCTGTGAGTAAATGAGCTGTTCCGTGTTTACAACAGTAGATATAGACCCTGAGTTTGGTGTTCAAACTGTGTTTGGAAATTCCTCCCCCCCCCCCCCCCCTCACTGTCACACAGTGGAAATCAGGCAGCTGTGCTGGAGATCTACACTAAAAACTGAAAATATTTGAAGTCATTCTGATGAAATGTTATTAATTGAATTGTATTGTAAGCTATTCCTTACCTGCTGAGTATTTCTGGTATTTATGTCAGAAATTAATATATTCATGATTGCTAAGTACCTTCAGGCTAACAGGAGGAAGACAGGAATATGGTGTTGGAATGAAAATCAGCCGTGGTTGAGTGGTGGGCAGACCAGATGGATCGAATCACCTAATTCTCTTCCTGTGTCTTATGTCTTACCATGACTGAATGACGGCTCCTTCTTATCCCATATCGTCTGTGTCATGTGAGGGACAATAAAAGATTGTTCACTGAGATCATTATATTTACCTTCAATGTTTAAATTTCAGTGAGTTTTGTTCCTAGTAACATTAAGCAGAAATGTTTGGTCCTACTTTTCATTGTTAACGTGCTTCATTATCTTACATGTTAAAGTTAGACCTGCAGTGAGAGATTTATTGGAAGAAAAACCACGACTGAAGTCGAGGGAACAGCAACAAGTGAACCAGCCCGAGGATTGAGAGCACCGACTGGAGAGAACCCATCTGACTCGGAGATTCCAGTGATTCAGTCAGGAGAAAGTTTGGTGAGTCTCATTTACTCAAACACTGGTCCTTTAGACATTACATACCTGCACAAAGGAAGGTAGGAAATAGTTGGGAGTGAGACAGAATGTGCCCAGAAGAACCAGTTATGCTTCTATCAGACCCAGTTGTGAAGAAGCCCCCCCCCCAATATTCCCTTTAAATGTTTCACCCTTCACCCTTAACCCATGTCTTCCGTTCTTTTTCTCCCCTAGCCTCAGTGGAAAAAGCCTGTTTGCTTTCACTCCATCTATACCCATCATAATTTCATATACCTCTATCAAGTCTCTGCTCATTCTTCTACTCTCCAAGGAATAAAGTCCAAAACTATTGATCCTTTCTCTGTAACACATGTCCTCAAGTCCCGGCAACATCCTTGTAAACCTTCTCTGCACTCTTTCAACCTTATTAATATCCTTCCTGTAATTAAGTGACTAAAACTGCACACAATACTCCAAATTCACCCTCACCAATGCCTTATACCGCCTTACCATAACATTCCAACTCGTATACTCAAAACTTTGATTTATGAAGGCCAATGTACCAAAAGCTTTCTTTACTACCCTATCTACCCGTGACGCCACTTTTAGGGAATTTTGTATCTGTATTCAAAGATCCATCTTTTCTACTGCACTCCTCAGTGCCCTACCATTTACCTTGTATGTTCTACCTTAGTTTTTCCTTCCAAAGTGCAATACCTCACACTTGCCTGTATTAAACTCCTTCTGCCATTTTTCAGCCCATTTTTCTAGCTGGTCCAGATCCCTCTGCAAGCTTTGAAAACCTTCCTCACTGTCCACTACACCTCCAATTTTTGTATCATCAGCAAATTTGCTGATCCAATTTACCAAATTATTATCCAGATCATCGATATAGATGACAAATAACAATGGACCCAGCACTGATCCCTGTGGCACACCACTAGTCACAGGCCTCCACTCAGAGTAGCAATCCTCCACTACCACTCTCTGGCTTCTTCCATTGAGCCAATTTCTAATCCAGTTTACTACCTCTCCATGTATACCTAGCAACTGAATCTTCCTAAATAACCTCCCATGCAGGACCTTGTCAAAGGCCTTACTGAAGTCCATACAGACAACATCCACTGCCTTGCCTTCATCCATTTTCCTGTAACCTCCTTGAAACACTCTTGTTAATCATGCCCTACCATACGCAAAGCCATGTTGACTCACCCTAATAAGTCCCTGTCTATCTAAATACTTGTAGATCCTATCGCTTAGCACCCCTTCCAATAATTTACCCATGACCGTCGTCAAAGTTACCCTATAATTTCCTGAATTACTTTTTGAGTCTTTTTTACCCAACAGAACAACATGAGCTATCCTTGAATTCTCTAGCACCTCACCCGCAGATAACAACATTTAAATATACCTGCCAGGGCCCCTGCAATTTCAACACTAGTTTCCTTCAAAGTCCGAGGGAATACCCTGTCAGGTCCAAGAGATTTATCTACTCTGACTTGCCTCTAGATAGCAAGCACCTCCTCTTCTTCTTTCTGTATAGATTCCATGACCTTAATTCTTGTTTGCCTTACTTCCATTGACTTCATGCCAATTTACTTAGTAAATACAGGAGCAAAAAAATACATTTAAGATCCCCCCAATTTCTTTTGTTTCCATTCATAGGTGACCACTCTGATCTTCAAGAGGACCAATTTTGCCAGTCTCCGTCAGTGCTGGAGGCCTGTTTCGTCAGGGTGTGGGCAAGGAGCCCTTGGCTCTTTGGCTTGAACCCAGGGCAAACCCTGAAGGTGGTATGGGGAACCACCAGTCCTGTCTGTCGCCAAAAGAAATTTGGAACTTTGGCCAGAAATGCAATGCCGTCTCTTCCTTTATCCTCTCCAATCACCATGACTGGGAATTTCTGTCCCTCGAGGGGTGCAAAATATTAGTTTTCCTCAGTTGAGCACCACGTAGGGTCATAACACAGAGTCACATGAGAGCTGGCCCCTGGCAGAAGGGGTTCAAATGAGGTGGAGTCCAGATAAAGTGCCCACCACTGGGTGGTCAGAGGAAGCTATCAGTTGTTCGCAGTAACAGCATGATATCCTTGTCCGTGCTTAGAATCTCGACGTCCAACAGACAGAGCAAGTCTCTCCCTACGAGATTACACCCCCGTCTGGTGGTGACAGTAAATGAAACCTCACACTGCTTCCCCTGGAATTCCACCTGCTGTGGCTGGGTATGTGAATACGTACGTTCCGTGCCTTAGCTGGAATCCCTTTTCCGATACTATTTCCTGATCGAGACTGGTTGTGGTTGCCCCATATCAATCATAAACGGAATTGAAATTCCAGCACCTGTCAATATTACACTGGGCACTTCCTGAGGGATGATACTCAGAGTAGGAGGCATCCTTGCTTGTCCATTTCTAAACGGGTTGTTGTCCCCATCTGTCCCTTGGTAGGTTTTTGATCCCATTTCTGATCCCCAGATGTAGCCCGCTCGCATCCTTCCTGCTGAACATGTTCATTTTAAATATTAGTTCCCTTCGGGGTTGATCGGGATTCAAAAGCCGGGTCCCAATAATATGTCAAAGCTCGTCGCATTCTATTTCAGTCATTGTCAGGCCAATCCATATTATTTGTTTTAATCCTGTTGGCTAACTTTGTTGGTAAGCATTGGAGCAGTAGGGCATTGAACAGGGGGGACAGATTCCCATCATTAAAGGCTTGGTCTCCTGTGAAAGTGCCGTAGCAGGCCACAAATCACTCCCAATAGTCTGGTCCTGATTTCCCCAGGGTTATGTTTGCATCCAGGTACTTTAGTGATGCTACAGGTTGCTGGACAGCCCTTTCCAATGCTTGAATGATCTGGTCTGTCTGTTCATTCTCATTATGGTTTTCTGCCTGTAACTCCTGATAGGTTTGGTATCTCAATTCTGCCTTCCATTTCCGCCCCTCATCAGCTGACAGAATCATGCAGCAGAGACTGAATAAATCTTACTGAGTCGAATTAAACATTTGTGTAGTACTCTGGACACACTGAGCAAACTGTGCTGGATTTTCTTTTCTATCTAGGGCCTGATTCATGATCATTATCGTTTCTTGAGGCTTCCAGGGTGCATACACAGGAATCACCATAAGACAAAGGAGCAGCAGTCGACCATTCATCCCATCGAGTCTGCTCCTCCATTTCAACATGAGCTGATCCAATCTCCCCTTGAGTCCCATTCCCCCGCCTTCTCAGCATAATCTTTGATGCCCTGACTACTCAGATACCTATCAATCTCTGCCTTAAATACACCCAATGACTTGGCCTGCACTGCCGCTGGTGGCAACAAATTCCACAGATTCACCACCCTCTGGCTGAAAAAATGTTTTCGCAACTCCATTCTGCATGGGCGCCCTGCAATCCTCAAGTCATGTCCTTTCGTACTGGACTCCCCCACTATGGGAAACAACTTTGCCACATCCACTCTGTCCATGTCTTTCAACATTCAAAATATTTCTGTGATGTCCCCCCGCATTCTTCTAAACACCAATGAGTACAGTCCAAGAGTGGTCAAACGTTCCTCATATGTTAACCCTCTCATTCCTGGAATCATTCCAGTGGATCTTCTCTGAACCCTCTCCAATGTCAGCACATCCTTTCTTAAATAAGGAGCCCAAAACTGCACACAAGTGATGTCTTACCAGTGCCTTATAGAGCCTCAACATCACATCCCTGCTCCTATACTCTATATTCCTCTAGAAATGAATGCCAACATTGCATTCGCCATTTTCACCACCAACTCAGTCTGGAGGTTAACCTTAAGGGTATCCTTCACAAGGACTCCCAAGTGCCGTTGCATCTCAGAACTCTGAATTTTCTCCCCATTTAAATAATAGTCTGCCCGTTTATTTCTTCTACCAAAGTGCATGACCATACACTTTCAGACAATGTAATTCAATTGCCACTTCTTTGCCCATTCCCCCAATCTATCCAAGGCTCTCTGCAGATTCTCTGTTTCCTCAGTACTACGAGCCCCTCCACCTATCTTAGTATCATCAACAAACTTAGCCACAAAGCCATCTATTCCATAATCCAAATCGTTGATACACAACGTAAAAAGAAACAGCCCCAACACGGACCCCTGTGGAACACCACTGGTAACTGGCAGCCAACCAGCATGGGATGCCTTTATAAAACAACACACACAAAATGCTGGTGGAACACAGCAGGCCAAGCAGCATCTATAAGGAGAAGCACTGTCCACGTTTTGGGCTGAGACCCTTCGTCAGGACTCAATGGGGATGCCTTTATTCCCACATTCTGTTTCCCGCCAATCAACCAATGCTCTATCCACGTATGTAATTTTCCCGTAATTCCATGGACTCTTATCTTGTTTAGCAGCCTCGTGTGGCACCTTGTCAAAGGCCTTCTGAAAATCCAAATACACAACATCCACTGCATCTCCCTTGTCTAGCCTACTTGTGATTCCCTCAAAAAATTACACTAGGTTTGTCAGGCAGGATTTTCCTTTAAGGAAACCATGCTGAGTTCAGCCTATCTTGTCGTATGCCTCTAGGTACTCCGTAACCTCATCCTTGACAATCGACTCCAACAACTTCCGAACCACCGCCGTCAAGATAACAGGTCTATAATTTCCTTTTTCTCCCTTGCCCCTTTCTTAAGTAGCAGTGTGACATTTGCAGTCTTCCAGTCCTCCGGAACCATGCCACAGTCTATCGACTTTTGAAAGATCATTGCTAATGCCTCCGCAATCTCCACTGCTACCTCCTACAAAACACGAGGGTGCATTCCATCTGGTCCAGGAGATCTATCTACCCTTAGACTATTCAGCTTCCTGAGTACTTCCTCTGTCGTAATTGTGACTGTGCACATTTCTCTTCCCTGACACCCTTGAATGTCCGGTATATTTCTGATGTCTTTCTCAGTGAAGACTGATGCATAATACTCGTTCAGTTCCTCCGCCATCTCCATTTCTCCCATTACAATTTGCCAGCATCATTTTTTATCAGTCCTATATCTATTCACAAAGCCTTTTACTCTTTATATACTTGAGAAAGCTTTTAGTATCATCTTTGATATTATTTGCTCGCTTCCTTTCATAGTTCATCTTTTCCCTCTAAATGACCTTCTTAGTTTCCTTCTGTAAGCTTTTAAAAACTTCCCAATCCCCTGTCTTCCCACTAATTTTTGCTTCCTTCTATGCCCTCTGCTTTACTTTAACTTTGGCTTTGACTTCTCTTGTCAGCCACGGTTGCATCCTTTTTCCATTTGAAAATTTCTTCTTCTTTGGAATATATCTGTCCTGCACCTTCCTCACTTCTCACATGAACTCCAGCCACTGCTGCTCTGCCGTCCTTCCTGCTAGTGTCCCTTTCCAGTCAACCTTGGCCAGTTCCTCTCTCATGCCACTGTAATTTCCTTTACTCCACTGAAATACCGACACATCGGATTTCAGCTTCTCTTTCTCAAATTTCACAGGAACTCAGTCATGTTGTGATCACTGCCTCCTAAGGGTTCCTTCACTTCCATCTCTCTAATTACCTCTGTTTCATCACACAACACCCAATCCAGTACAGCTGATCCCCTAGTGGGCTCAACAACAAGCTGTTCTAAAAAGCCATCTCATAGACGTTCTACAAATTCTCTCTCTTGAGATCCAGTGCTGACCTGATTTTCCCAATCCACTCGCAAGTTAATATCCCCCAAAATTGGAATTCCTTGGAATGTAGAAGATTGAGGGGAGATTTGACGGAGGCATACCAAAATCATGAGGGTTATAGATGGGGAAAATGCAAGCTGGCTTTTTCCACTGAGATTGGGTGAGACTACAACCAGAGGCCATGGGTTTAGGGTGAAAGGTGAAATGTTAAGGGGACATGAGGGGAAACTTCTTCCACTGACGGTCATCCGGGTGTGGAATGAGCAGAAAACCCAGCTGGTCCATGCGAGCTCAGTTTCAACTTCTAAGAGGGTTGTATAGGCACCTGGAGGGCAGGGGTACAGGAACAGACAGTTTAAGTAATTCAACACAAACTAGATGGGCCAAAGGGCCTGATTCTGTGTTGTGCTTTTCTATGATTGTGACAAGAACCTGAAATAATATGATTATTCATTTAATAACTTTTAACAGCTGTGCGGACCAACTATTCATCTGGGCAGGAAACGTTTGCATGGCTTCAAAACTGTGGCACTTCACATTGACAATAGATAAAAGAAAATCCCAGCTGCACGTCAACAAAGGGTATTTGTGTGAGTCTGTTTCAGTTACTGTGGGGCCAGGCACTCTTGCAGCTCAGTGGGAACAGGGAACAATACCAATGGAGAGAGTCAAACTGAGCCAGGTCACAGATTGGTGACGGCAGAAATGCCCCATTCTTATAGAGACAGGAAGATCATCAGAGAGTTTGATGGTCATTCCAGATACCTGCACTGTGCCCAGCTGGAAGATGACTTCTCTCTCCAACTTGGGTTGAACCTCACTGTAACAGTGTGATGCCAGATCACACCTTGACACCTCAAGTAATCTCGTCTGACATATTGTCCTTCACCCATTGATGTACTATAAATCTTTTTCAGGTTAAAAACAACAAGGAAATTATCTACGGGGAGGTCAAACACAACACGCTGTTTTGTTGTCTATGTCCAGATATTTAAGAAGTGGAACAAGGGATTCACTCGATCATCATTCCTACTCAGGCTGTGGGGAGTGATTCACTCGATCATTATTCCTATTCAGACTGGGGGAGAGTTTCACTCGATCGTTATTCCTATTCAGGCTGTGGGGAGTGATTCACTCAATCATTATTCCTATTCAGACTGTGGGAGAGATTCATCGATCATCTGACCGACTGACATGCAGTCAATTTACACGGGGGGAATCCATTTATCTGCTCAGTCATCCACCCTAATGGCTCACCAGCGAGTTCACACCGGGGTGCGGCCATTCACCTGCTCAGACTGTGGGAAGGGATTCACGTTGTCAGCTCACCTACTGAGTCATCAGTCAGTTCACACGGGTGAGAGGCCATTCACCTGCTCTGACTGTGGGAAAGGATTCTCTTTGTCATCTAATCTTAAGCTACATCAGCGAGTTCACTCTGGGGAGAGGCCGTTCACCTGCTCAGACTGTGGGAAGGGATTGGCGTTGTCTTCCCACCTACTGAGACATCAGTTAGCACACACTGGGGAGAGGCCGTTCACCTGCTCAGACTGTGGAAAAGGATTCACTCAGTCATCCCACCTACAAGCACATCAGCGAGTTCACACTGGGGAGAGGTCGTTCACCTGCTCAGAGTGTGGGAAGGGATTCGCGTTGTCATCTCACCTACTGAGACATCAATTAGTACACACTGGTGAGAGGCCGTTCACCTGCTCAGACTGTGGGAAAAGATTCACTTTATCATCTCAACTTAAGGTACATCAGCGAGTTCACACTGGTGAGAGGCCGTTCACCTGCTCGGACTGTGGAAAAGGATTCACTCAGTCATCCCACCTAGAAGCACATCAGCGAGTTCACACTGGGGAGAGGCCATTCACCTGCTTAGACTGTGGGAAGGCATTCACACAGTTTGCTACCCTACAAGCACACTGGTCAGTTCACACTGGGGAGAGGCCGTTCACCTGCTCAGACTGTGGGAAAGGATTCACTTCGTCATATAAGCTTAAGGTACATCAGCGAGTTCACACTGGGGAGAAGCCATTCTCCTGCTTAGACTGTGGGAAGGGATTTGCGTTGTCATCTCACCTACTGAGACATCAGTTAGTACACACTGGTGAGAGGCCGTTCACCTGCTCAGACTGTGGGAAAGGATTCACTTCATCATATAAACGTAAGGTACATCAGCGAGTTCACATGGGGGAGAGGCCATTCACCTGCTCAGACTGTGGGAAAAGATTCACTTCGTCATCTCAACTGGAGATTCATCAGCAAGTTCACACTGGGGAGAGGCCGTTCACCTGCTCAGACTGTGGGAAAGGATTCACTCAGTCATCCCACCTACAAGCACATCAGCGAGTTCACACTGGGGAGAGGCCATTCACCTGCTCAGACTGTGGGAAAGGATTCACTCAGTCATCCCACCTACAAGCACATCAGCGAGTTCACACTGGGGAGAGGCCATTCACCTGCTCGGACTGTGGGAAAGGATTCACTCAGTCATCCCACCTGCGAGCACATCAGCGAGTTCACACTGGTGAGAAGCCGTTCACCTGCTCGGACTGTGGGAAGGGATTCACTCAGTCATCCCACCTACAAGCACATCAGCGAGTTCACACTGGAGAGAGGCCGTTCACCTGCTCAGAATGTGGGAAAAGATTCACTTTGTCATCTCAACTTAAGGTACATCAGCGAGTTCACACTGGGGAGAGGCCATTCACCTGCTCAGACTATGGAAAAGGATTCACTCAGTCATCCCACCTGCGAGCACACTACTCAGTTCACACCGGGGAGACTACAGACACCTGCTCGGACTTTGGGAAGAGATTCTCTCAGTCAAATCAACCAAATGTGCATCATTGAGTTCACACTGGAGAGACCGTTCACTGGATGTGTGTCAATCACCGTTGCTGAATGCAATTTCGAGAGTGACTGTCGGTGCTGAACTCTGCAATTATTGCTGTTGCTCACCACACCCAGTTCTGCATCCTGGTCAATGGGCATGGGAGGAGTTTCTTCTGCTGCACATTCACCTTTAATAGGACTGGAGTTTAATATTCTGCATCTGTGACAAATAAATCAGTTCTATTTTAAACTCTGTCTCTGGTACTTAGTGAAATTATAACACACGTAGTGCACAGTAGAGAGTCAACTCAGGCCGCCTGGACTTTGCTGAGATTCAATTCCACGACAGTCCTTTTAAATCATCCCCTGTTATTCACCTCTCACTCTCCCTGTGGTGATGGGTTCCAAACAGTCATCACTCTGTGGGTGAAGAGGTTTCCCTTGAATTCTCTGTGGACTGAAGAAGTTGAGCTGACTGCAGTTCTGTCTGAGATGTTCTTCGCCCCTCAGATCTCTGGATGAGGAAGAATGACATTGGTAGTTAACCTCAATAATCACGACTCATTTCCATTTTATGGGTCATTTTTCCTACTAACAAAGGATAGTTGAAAACACAAGTGTCGTTTAAAGACTGGAATTAAAATCGGAAGCCATCAGTTGGATGTTCAAAGAATCATGGTCAGAAGCCAGAGGCAGGTCTGCACAGGGTAGAGTTTGTGGCTCTGGAAGATGGTTGGGGTAAGAACGTATTATGAGAAGGGAATCAGCAGCAGGAAGTGGAAACAAATAACAAAATAGGAACATTTTGAAGCTGATTGACAGAAAATAATTGGGTTGTCTGACTGATGACAGAAACAATACCTGTTGTGAGGTGCTCCATTGGTCGATGGAGATGTGGGTGTTGGGAATGGTTATAACTATTGAGGGAGTTAGTCCTGCTTGTTCATCCTGTAATATAATTTCTGGATGGTTATTATATAACCATATAATAATTACAGCACGGAAACAGGCCATCTCGGCCCTTCTAGTCCGTGCTGAAAGCTTACTCTCACCTAATCCCACCGACCTGCACTCAGCCCATAACCCTCCATTCCTTTCCCGTCCATGTACCTATCCATTTTTTAAAAAATATCGAACCTGCTTCTACCACTTCTACTGGAAGCTCCTCCACACAGCTACCACTCTCTGAGTAAAGAAGTTCCCACTTGTGTTACCTCTAAACTTTTGCCCCCTAACTCTCAAATCATGTCCTCTTGTTTGAATCTCCCCGACTGTCAATGGAAAAAGTCTATCCGCATCAACTTCATCTATCTCCGTCATATTTTTAAATACCTCTATCAAGTCCCCACTCAATCTTCTATGCTCCAAAGAATAAAGACCTAACTTGTTCAACCTTTCTCTGTAACTTAGGTGCTGCAACCCACGTAACATTCTGGTAAATTTTCTCTGTACTCTATTATATTGACACCTTTCCTATAATTCGGTGAACAGAACTGTACACAGTACTCTGAATTCGGCTTGAACAATGCCTTGTATATTTTTAACATTACATCCCAACTGCTATACTCAATGCTCTGATTTATAAAGGCCAGCATACCAAAATCTTTCTTCACAACCCTATCCACATGAGATTCCACCTTCAGGGGACTATTCACCATCATTCTATTATCTATGCCCCACAGATCACTCTGTTCTACTACATTCTTCAATGTCTTACTGTTTACTATGTATGTCCTATTTTGATTAGACCTACCAAAATGTTGCACCTCACACATCAGCATTAACCTCCATCTGACATCTTTCTGTCCACTCTTCTAACTGGCTTAATTCTCTCTGCAAGCTTTAAAAACCTGCTTCATTATCCACAACGCCACCTATCTTAGTATCATCTGCATACTTTCTAATCCAATTTACCGCCCCATCATCCAGATCATTAATGTATATAACAAACAACATTAGACCCAGTACAGATCCCAGAGGCACACCACTAGTCACCGGCCTCTAACCGGACAAACAGTTATCCACCATTACTCTCCCATCTAGCCACTGATAAATCCATTTTACTACTTCAAAATTAATACCTAACGATTGAACCTTCCTAACTAACCTTCCATGTGGAATCATGTCAAAGGCCTTACTGAAGTCCATATAGACAACATCCACTGCTTTATCCTTGTCAACTTTCCTAGTAACCACTTCAAAAAGTTCAATATGTTTTATCAAACATGACCTTCCACACACAAATCCATGTTGACTGTTCCTAAACAGACCCTGTCTAATCAGATAGTTATATATACCATATCTAAGAATATTTTCCATTAATTTACCCACCACTGATGTCAAACTTACAGGCCCATCATCGCTAGGTTTACTCTGAGATACCTTTTTAAACAATAGAACAACAATACGCCAATTCTCTGGCACCATCCCCCTTTCAAATGACATTAGGAATATTTTTGTCAGAGTCCCTGCTATTTCTACACTAACTTCCCTCAAGGTTCTAGGAAATATCCTATCAGGAACCAGAGACTTGTCCACTTTTATATTCTTTAAAAGCTTTAGTACTTCCTCTTCGTTAATCATCTTAGTTTCCATAACTACCCTACTTGTTTCCCTTACCTTACACAATTCAATATAATTCTCCTAAGTGAATACTGATGAAAATAAAATTTTCAAAACCTCCCCCACTCGTTTCGGCTCCACACATAGCTGTCCACTCTGATTCTCTAAGGGACCAATTTTATCCCTCATTATCCTTTTGCTATTAACTTAACTGTAGAAACCCTCTGGATTCATTTTCACCTTACTTGCCAAAGCAGCCTCATATCCTCTTTTAGCTTTTCTAATTTATTTTTACATTTTTACATTCTTTATATTAGATTCTTTTTACATTCTTTATATTCCCCGAGCACCACAATTGCTCCATGCTGCCTATATTTATTATAGATCTCTCTCATTTTCCAAACCAAGTTTCCAATATCCCTTGAAAACCATGGCCCTCTCGAACTTTGAACCTTTCCTTTCAACCTAATAGGAACATAAAGATTCTGTACCCTCAAAAATTCACCTTTAAATGACCTCCATTTCTCTATTATATCCTTCCCATTAACAAATTGTCCCAATCCACTCCTACATCTTTTTGCATCTCCTGAAAGTTAGCCTTTCTCCAATCAAAAATCTCAACCCTGGTTTCAGTCCTATCCTTCTCCATAATTATTTTGGAACAAATGGTATTGTGATCACTGGACACTATGTGGTCCCCAACACATACCTCCGTCACCTGAGCTATCTCATTCCCAGCAGGAGATCCAACACTGCCACTTCTCTAGTTGGTATCTCTATGTATTGCTGCAAACAACTATCCTGCACACATTTTACAAACTCAAAACCATGCAGCCGTTTTACAGAATGGGCTTCCCAGTCTATGTGTGGAAAATTAAAATCTGCCACAATCACAACCTTGTGCTTACTACAAATAACTACTATCTCCTTACAAATTTGCTCATCCAATTCTCGCTCCCCATTAGGTGGTCTATAATACACCCCTTTAAGTGTTACTACACCTTTCCCATTCCTTAATTCCACCCAAATAGTCCCCCTGGACGAGCCCTCTAATCTATCCAGTGAAAACACCGCCCTGATATTTTCTTGGACAAGCAATGCAACGCCTTCCCCTCTTGCCCCTCCGATTCTATCACACCTGAAACAACGAAATCTAGGAATATTTAGTTGCCAATCACACCCCTTCTGCAAACATGTTTCACTAATAGCTACAACATCATATTTCCAGGTATCAATCCATGCTCTAACCTCATCCACCTTTCTTACAATGCTCCTAGCATTAAAATAAATGCATTTAAGAAACTCTCCACCTCTTCCTCTCTGCTTATCCCTAACGGTGCACACAACTTTATTATCTTTTTGTTTTCCTTCTCCCCTACATCTTCGGTATGAACCCTTCTACATCAGGGAGGAAGTTCAAATCATATCTGTGTTAAATGTTTAACCATCACAGTAACTGAAGGCAGCTGCAGGTTCACGAGGGACTGTTACTGTCAAATTCTGCAGTTTTTGCGGCTGCTCATCGCACCCAGGTCTGAACCCTGGTCACTGAGCCTTGGAGGAGTCTGTACTGCTGATGTTAGCCTTAAACTAGACTGGTGTTTAATATTGTGGATCTGTGAAAGATAAATCAGTTTTGTATCAAATCCCGTGTCTCAGATATTTACTGTCTCCACTGCACTCACTATGGACGCTACAAAGTCCAGTCGGACCATCTGGTTCCTGCCCATGTTTCTGTTCCATATCCGGATATCAAAATCTACCCCTGCCGTTCCCCTCTCACACTCCCTGAGGTGTCAGGTTGCAACTAGTCACCACTCCGTGGAATAGGAGATTTCCGTTGAATTTCACAGAATCATAGAAATCTATTTTCCTAAGCTCCATGTACCTATCTCAGAGTCTCTTAAAAGACCCTATTGTATCCGCCTCTACCACCATTGCTGACAGTGCATTCCACACACACACACACCACTGTTTGCTTAAAAAAAAACCTTAGCTCTGATATCTCCTCTGTACCTACTTCCAAGCAGTTTAAACCTATTCCCCCTCGTGTTAGCCGTTTCAGCCTGGGAAAAAGCCTCTGGCTATCCACACGACCAATGCCTCTCATCATCTTATACACCCGCATGATTTTCTCCAGTCTGAATAAGACGATGAGCTCACTGTGGTTTTGACATTCCCTCCCCCTTTCCTCCACATCTCTCCTCTCCCTCCCTCCCTCCCCCTATGTGTTTCACGTCACTGACCCGCCTCACTCAGGCACTCAACGTGACACTCACAGTAAACGAACCTGCGGTCTCGTAACACAATGCACCTCTAAAGTCTGACAGCAGACTAGCGAGTGAATCTTCGATGGTGCACAGTCAAAAGCCAGAGAGTTGTCAGATTGAGTCAGGCTTTGGGGCTGCAAAGAGAGATGGGGTCCAGAGTTTACGAGGAGGAGGAATCAGACCAGCTGGATTTGGCTACAAAAGAAAGATTAGAAGCATTTGGAAACTGGTTGATCGAAAAAAAAGGTGGTTAATTTCTGCAAAATACTGGTGGAAATCAACAGACAGCAAATGTGAAGAGGAATAAAAAGACAACGTTTACACCGAGCCCTTTCAGCATGCCTAGCCTGTGTACTCCGCTGCTTAGTTGCTGCTTGAACTGCAGAGTTCCTCCAGCATTTTGTGTGTGTGCGTCTCTGTATTCTAAGCAACTGCAGAATCTCCTGTGTTTTATAACTGCATTTTACTTTGGCATTAGATACGCGTTGATATTGAGTATATTGCTTATGGGAGCCGCTTTCTGCGTTAAAACAGCTGCAAATTTTTCGATACACTCGAAAAAAATAAGGTATAGACCTTGAACCGGTAACTGCACAAATCTTTAATGGCACCGTGATTACCCATAGGGCCATGAGTTAAAAATTTCGCCGTCGTTGAGGCACCGATGAAATGCGCAGGCGTCAGGCTGAGGACGTCCCCGAGTGTCACGCATGCGCATAGTACACTGAAGGCTTGAAAATGTCGGATGGAGGTAAGAGTGATTCTCCGTGTTTTTCTCTGAAACACCGACTTCAGAACGATTCCTGTGAAATCCGGACATCACAGTCCGCAATCCCGGGACAGTCCTGCCCTCTTCCCTCTCTCTCAGCCTCACGATCCGTACACGGGCCCCGGGGAGCTCCTGGCTGATGAGGGAATGGGAACCGATGGATCTCTCAGACAGAGCTGAGCTCCAGCTATCTAAATGCAAGGATTAGGAACTCGGAGAAAGGGAACAAAATCTTTTACATCACCAGTTGAGAAATTCGCCTTTGTTCTACCTCCAATCATTAACAAGAGAAAATCTGCAGATGCTGGAAATCCAAGCAATACACACAAAATGCCGGAGGAACTCAGCATTAGTACTCTTTTCCATAGATGCTGCCCGGCCTGCTGAGTTCCTCCAGCATTTTGTGTGTGTTGCTTGTTCCACCTCCTCTTGTTCTGGACTTTTCTACCCGTGACGACATGTTTTGTCCCATTCTCTCTGGAAGATAATGATATCAAACACCTTTGCCCTGGGCAACAAGTAGCTTTCACATCAAATGTGCCAGACTCCAGTGAGACAGACTACTGCCCTTCCCTTCATATTCATTGGCATTGCCATCACTGAGGTCACCACCGTCAGTCATTGGGGGAGACTTCAGGGGAAATATTTATGAACAATACAGAAACTGGTGATACCTGTGTGTATTGTGGTGATGCAAAAGTTGTTGGAGAGTTTACAAGAGGGAAGAATTGTAGTGCTATTTGGAAATCTGACTTTTTAAAGCATAATTTAGCAAGCAAACCACTTATGGACAAAGTGCAAAAGCACTGGAGAGAAAATCCTTCATTACCCTTTACAGGCCTGTGACATGGTGTGAGAGGGCAGATGAACTGGATCGAGCCCAGAGGAGATCACAGTTCTTACAGACAGTGATTTGCTGGCTGTTAAAATGAATACCTCTCTATATAAAATTCGCAGTGCACATATCGTCACTGGGTAAAAGAATGCACAGTACAAGATTTCTGTGCACACTGGTGATTACAAATTAGAGGGGACATTGGTGGGGAGAACTCCAGTGTCCCTGACACCCTCACCTACAAGATGTGCACCCAGCTGCACTTTGAGGAGTTGGAGCTGAAAACGGATGAATTGTGGATCATCCAGCAGTTGGGGGGGTGATAGATATGACATGAAGAGAGGTGAGTTACACCTAAGGTGCAGGAGACAGGAAACTAGGTGAGAGACATGAAGGGGAATGAAGTTAAATAGCCATCGCAGAGTACTCTTGTTGCCATCCCACACAACAGCCAGGTGGGCCGCTTTAGAAACTGTTGGGGATGGAGGGATTACCTGGCAGAGGAAAGTCAAACGGGTGATAGGGGATTCGTTAGTTAGGGGAACAGAACAGAGGGGATAAAAGGTCAGTTTTGATGGTGTCAAAAGGACCTGACAAGTGTGGTTTGGGATAGGCCGTTTTCTGGCAAAGGAGTACTTGGTAAGCGGGAGGCCTTCAGAAGAGACATTTTTGGGAGTGTAGAGTTCGTATGCTGAAAGGTAACTGGTGCAGGGAGCCTTGGTTTTCAAGAGATATTGAGGCCCCCGATATTTTGTTCCTCTAAATGCCTCAGACTGTTGGGTGCTACCAAGACTCATTAATGACAACAGTATCATAATTCCACCCCCGAGCTCATCGGTCTTATTTTTAGTCGTCTTCTGTTGGTTTCTAAAAGCTTCCAATAGTTTTTGCTCTTTTGTTTGCCCTCTCTTTGGCTTTTATGTTGGCTTTGGCTTCTCATTTCAGCCACAGCTGTGTCTTCCTGCCTTTACAAAGCTTCCACTTCTTTGGGATGTATCGATCACTCAGCTCCTGAATTGCTCCCAGAAACTCCAGCCATTGTTGCTCCGTTGTCACTCCTATCTTTCCCTTCCAAGCAAGTTTAGCCAGCTTCTCTGTCACAGAAACATGGAGAAGTTCAGTACGGAAACAGGCTATTTGCCCAATCCATTCAATGCCAAACAAACATTTAAACTGTCTAATGCAACTAACTGCACCGGGACCATCGCCCACCATACCCCTACCATCCAGGCTCCCATCCAAACTTCTTTTAAATGGTGAAACTGAACTCATATTCACCACTTGTGCTGGCATCTCACTGCAAGCTCTCACGACCATTTCAGTAAAGAGCTTTTCCAAATGTTCCCATTAAATTTTCACTTCCCCACTTGCCCATGACCTATGGTTGTCATCGCACCCATCCTCAGTGGAAAAAGCTGCGTACCTGTACCCTATCTATACTGTCATAACGTTGTCTATTCCCAACAAATCCTCAAAGAAATGTATAATATCTTTGTTTATGTTTAGAGCCTTTTTCAGATGTATAGGATGATGAGGGACACTGATCGTGTGGATAGGCAGAGGCTTTTACCCCAGGGCTCAAATGGCTAGTGTGAGGGGGTATAGTTTTAAGGTGCTTGAAAGTTGATATGGAGGGGATGTCAGGGGTAACTTTATTTACACAGAGAGTTGTGGGTGCATGGAACGGATTGCAGGCTACTTGTGTGAGATTGTTTCAGTTACTGTGGGGCCAGGAACCCATGCAGCTCAGTGGGAACACAGAATAATAACAAGGGAGAGAGTCAAACTGAGCCAGGTCACAGATTGGAGATGGCAGAAATGCCCCATTCTTATAGAGACAGGAAGAGCATCAGAGAGTTTGATGGTCTTCCAGATACCAGCACTGTGCCCAGTCAGGTGGTGATTTCTCTCTCCAACTTGGGTTAAAATTCACTGTAACAGTGTGATGCCAGCTCTCACCTTGACACTCAAGTAATCTCATCTGAAATGTTGTCCTATATCCACTGATGGATTTTGTAAATCTTTTTACAGGTTAAAAATTGCAAGGAATTTGAGTATGGGAATCTCGAACACAACACAACAGTTTTGCTGTCTCTGTCCAGATATTTAAGAAGTGGAGCTGGGGTTTCAGTCAATCATCCTTCCTGCTTAGACTGTCAGGAGGGATTCACTCGATCATCTGACCAACTGGCATGCCCATTAGTTTACATGGAGGGGAGCCCATTCATCTTCTCAGACAGTGGGAATGAATTCACTCGGTCATCTCAACTGAAGGTACATCAGCGAGTTCACACTGGGGAAGGCCATTCACCTGTCCTGTGAGTGAGAAGGGATTCAGTTGGTCTTCCCACCTGCGGACACACCAGTCAGTTCACACTGGGCAGAGGCTGGTCAACTGCTGAATTTGTGGGGAAGGATTCACTCGGTCATCTGACCTAATGGCTCACCAGCGAGTTCACACTCGGGAGCGGCTGTTCACCTGCTCGGACTGTGGGAAACGATTCACTCAGTCATCTCAGTTACTGAGACACCAGTCAGTTCACACTGGGGACAGGCCATTCACCTGCTCAGACTGTGGGAAAGGATTCATTTCATCATATCAGTTACTGAAACACCAGTCAGTTCACACCGGAGTGTGGCTGTTCACCTGCTCAGACTGGGAAGCGATTCACTGAATTATCTCGACTGAAGATACATCAGCGAGTTCACTCCGGAGAGAGGCCATTCAACTGCTCAGACTGTGGGAAGGGATTTGCTCAGTCATCTCAACTGAAGGTACACCAAAGAATTCACACTGGGGAGAAGCCGTTCACCTGCTCGGACTGTGGCAAGGCATTCACTTCATCAGCTCACTTACTGAGACACCAGTCAGTTCACACCGGAGAGTGGCCGTTCACCTGCTCAGACTGCGGGAAGGGATTCTCCGAATTACCTCAACTTAAGGTACATCAGCGAGTTCACACTGGGGAGAGGCCATTCACCTGCTCAGACTGTGGGAAGCGATTCGCTTCGTCATCCCATCTGAAGATACATCAGCGAGTTCACACTGGAGGGAGGCCATTCACCTGCTCAGACTGTGGGAAGGGATTTGCTTCGTCATCCCATCTGAAGATAAATCAGCGAGTTCACACTGGAGAGAGGCCGTTCACCTGCTCAGTCTGTGGGAAGGGATTCACTCAGACATCTCAACTGAAGGCACACCAGGGAGTTCACACCGGAGAGTGGGCAATCACCTGCTCGGACTGTGGGAAGGGATTCACTTGCTCATCCCATCTGAAGGTACATCAGCGAGTTCACACTGGAGAGAAGCCGTTCACCTGCTCAGACTGTGGGAAAGGATTCGGTCAGTCATCTCAACTGAAGTCACACCAGGGAGTTCACACCGGAGAGTGGCCAATCACCTGCTCAGACTGTGGGAAGGGATTCACTTCGTCATCCCATCTGAAGATACATCAGCGAGTTCACACTGGAGAGAAGCCGTTCACCTGCTCAGACTGTGGGAAAGGATTCACTCAGTTATCTCAACTGAAGGCACACCAGGGAGTTCACACTGGAGAGTGGCCAATCACCTGTTCAGACAGTGGGAAGGGATTCGCTTCGTCATCCCATCTGAAGATACATCAGCGAGTTCACACTGGTGAGAGGTCGTTCACCTGCTCAGACTGTGGGAAGGGATTCATTTTGTCATCCCATCTGAAGATACATCAGCGAGTTCACACTGGTGAGAGGCCATTCACCTGTTCAGACTGTGGGAAGGGTTTCACTTCATCATCCCATCTGAAGATACATCAGCGAGTTCACACTGGTGAGGGGCCGTTCACCTGCTCAGACTGTGGGAAAGGATTCACTCAGTCATCCATCCTAAAGGCACACCAGCGACTTCACACTGGGTAGAGACCGATCTGCTCAGACTTTGGGAAAAGATTCTCTCAGCCAAATCAACCAGTGTGCATCACTGAGTTCACACTGGGGAGAGGCCATTCACCGGCTGTGAATGTAGGAAGCGATTCACTCAGTCATCTAATCTTATGTAGCCCTCAGTTCTGCTGGCAGCTTAACAGAGGGGGTTATAGCCTGCCCACCCCAGTCTGGCCAAACTGAAGAATCTCGTTTGGGTGGATAGTGAGTGATGTGTCCCCTTTCTGTGAACTGTCTCTTTAAAATGCAAAGAGAACCGAGACTGACTTTGGACACGCTGTTGGATTTCTGCAGAAGTGCTGGGTTGCTATGGTGACCAGCTAATGTTTATGTTCTGTGTGGTTAAGCAAGGTCAGAATGATCCTTTACCGACACAGAACAAGCAAGCGACTTCTTACAGAGAGAGGGGGCGGAGCTACGTGATGGACAGATGGTGTTCAGCACAACGGTATTTAAACACACGTAACTGCTTTTCTCGCAGGGCACGCAGACGCTCAAAGGCTAGTGATGAAAGTTTCTGATAGTTGGACTTTCTTGTACCCACAAGGGTGGGATTTGAGGATCGATAATCTGTGGCTGTTAGTGCGTGTAAGAGCGACCCTATGGGATCTACCGGTGAGTCTAACCCTTGCCTGGGTTGGCACCTTGAAGAAGGTGCTCTTGAGTTGGTCACGTCTGGCTAACTTGGAAGATTTGATGGGCATTGGAAAAGGTCGACAACACCTGTTTACTTGGATTACATCTCCCTCACCCTCGCCCTCTCCTTCCCTCCCTCCCTCCTCCCCCTCCAATCTTGTAAACTAAATTGAATCTACCACATCATCGTAAGACTGATGGTGCAGACTCGAGGGGCCGAATGGTCTACTTCTGCACCTATTTCCTATTGTCTATTGACTATGTCGTTTACCACCTAGGTTTTGGATTTTATATACAGGTGGCTCCTGTTTTTCGGACGTTCGCTTTACAACAGCTCACTGTTATGAAAGACCTACGTTAGTACCTGTTTTTTCTAACCAAAGAGGATTTTCACTTTTATGATAAAGATGATGCCTGCTTTATATGTGAGTTTACCCCGAGAAAGACTACCGTGACCATGAAGCCTTGTGCGGCGGTTGTGTATGCATGTGTGCACGTGCCGATTTTTTTTCTCTCCAAATCAATTTCATTTCACTATCTTCTGGATTTTCAGTGAAACTACACCGTACATACAATATTTCTACTTTATATAGTGTGTATACTTATCATATCATTCCTACTTTTACAATAGGTTAGTGTTATTTTAGGTTTTATGTGCTATTTGGTATGATTTGGTGGGTTATTCTTTGGGCCTGGGAACGTCCACAATCTTTTCCCATTTAAATTAATGGTGATTGATTCTTCGCTTCATGACATTTCGGCTTACAAATGGTTTTATAGGAACGCTCTAGCTTTACATGCAGGGGGAAACCTGTATTCACACCTATATATGCATAACATTGCTAACCCTTGGATTATCTGGTTTAAGTTCACTATTATTAGTAGTTACCAATAAAATAGTGTTTGTTCACTGCAAAACCAGACTCCCAAGTGTGTTCAATTGTTGCTGGTAGTTTTATAGGTTTGCGTCTGTGTGACACCTGAAGTAACAAATGGTACATAATATGTGATTACACTATTAAGATTTATAATTCTTACTTTTAATAAAGGGTCAGTAAAGAAAACAAAAAAAAAAAAATGAAAAAGGGCCCACTCTCTCCATTCACGTCTTCTCATCTCTCCCCAGCAAAAGGCCATGAAAATCTCTCTTCCAGACTCACAAGGAAGAACATTTCTGTCATTGGATAGTCCCACACTCCAAAACCCTGTTATCTCTAGTCGTAACCTAAACATTGCTGCTGCAGAGAAACCATTACCTCAGCAGTGAAACATTACAGAGAGGCCATTACATCAGCAATGAATCCTTACAGTGTGTTACACTTTCAAACTGGGAAGAAAGTTTCCCAGCTGCATGCTGGATATTAGTCCATCACCGTTGCTGAATGCAATTTCGAGAGTGACTGTCGGTGCTGAACTCTGCAATTATTGCTGCTGCTCACCACATCCAGTTCTGCACCCTGGTCACTGGGCATGGGAGGAGTTTTTTCTGCTGCACATTCACCTTTAATGGAACTGCAGTTTAATATTCTGGATCTGAGACAAATAAACCAGTTCTATTTTAAACTCCGTCTTCCACCTACTAAATCTGCCTCAGCTATTCAATCGTTTCTCTCTAATTATGATATCGCTGATATATGGTGTTTCCTTCATCCTACTGAGAGAGATTATTCTTTTTTTTTCACATGTTCACCATACCTTTACTAGAAATGACTACTTCTTACTCGACAATCAACTCATTCCATTTGTCTATTCTTGTGATTATCAGAGTGTACTGATTTCTGACCATGCCCCAATTACTCTGTCCTTAAATTTTCCTGGCCTTCCTCAGAGGAATAAACACTGGCGGTTTGATTAGACTTTACTATCGGATGATGATTTTCTAAAATTTATCGAAGATCAGATAACCTTTTATTTTAACACCAATACATCACCTGAAGTGTCATCCCAGATTGTCTGGGATGCCATGAAAGCGTATCTGAGGGGTCAAATAATCTCCTATACAGCAATTCTTAATAGAAAGTCCTGTGCAGATTGATTAGACCTCATTAATCAGATTAAAGAGTTGAATCAACTCCATGCGCAAACTAAGAATCTTGAACTATACAAGAAACGTGTAGAACTTCAAACTAAATTTAATCTTCTGTCCACTCAATCTGTCGAACGCCAACTTCTTGAAAGTAAGAGTGGTTTTTATATTCATGGTGACAAATCTGGTAAATTTCTAGCCAATCAGCTGAGGCATTCCAAACCCAAGCAACATATTACAAAGATCCGGAAGGAGAATGGAGACCTTATATCGGATCACTTAGAAATCAATGACGCATTTAAAAAATTCTATTCTCGACTTTATTCCTCTGAATCATTAAATGACAATATCTCTATCGATCATTTTTTAAATAATCTGAATATTCCTTCACTTTCATCTGATTTTAAAGCCAAACTTAATGCACCTATATCATTAGAAGAAATATCTTCTGCAATTTCTGCATTGTCCTCAGGGAAATCTCCAGGACCTGATGGGTTCCCCATAGAATTTTATAAATCATTCTCTTCACTTCTCTCCCCTCAGTTACTTTCAGTATTATCTGACTCGTTTAACTACAGCAAATTGCCACCCTCTTTCAATGAGGCTTCTATTATTCTTTTATTTAGAAAGGGTAAAGACACAACAGAGTGTTCCTCGTATAGGCCGTTTTCATTGCTTAATGTTGATGTTAAAATCTTGGCCAAAGTTTTGGCATAGATTAGAAACTTATTCCCTGTATTGTTTCTGATGATCAAACTGGTTTTATTAAAAACCGTCTTCCTTTTTTTTTAACATTCGGCGTTTATTTAACATTTTATATTCACCTCCAACTGGGATTCCTGAATGTGTTATTTCCCTTGATGCGGAGAAAGCATTTGATCGTATAGAGTGGAACTACCATTTTGCAGTTTTAGAAAAAATTTGACTTCGGTCAAAGTTTTATCTCTTGGATCAAATTGCTGTATTTGTGTCCGACTGCCTCTGTTTTAACAAAATCTCAGAAATCCCAGTTATTTAACCTCAAACGTGGCACCCGTCAGGGATGGATGCCCTTTAAGTCCCTTTCTCTTTGATTTGGCTATAGAACCTTTGGCGATAGCTTTTCGAAATTGTCCTGAACTGACCGGGATTTGGAGATGGGGTGTTGAGCATAAAGTTTCTCTTTATGTTGATGACTTATTACTTTTTCTTTCAAATCGGTCTACATCCTTACCTCCAATGTTTTCACTTCTTGACCAGTTTAGCCAGTTCTCTGGATATAAACTTAATTTACATAAGAGCGAACTTTCCCCAATTAATAAAAAAGCACAAGAATTAACATTTCGTGATCTCCCCTTTAAAGTAGTCCACGATCAATTTACTTATCTTGGGATTATATTCACAAGGAAGTTTAAAGATCTCTTTCGTGAAAATTTTGCCAATCTTTCATATACTATAAAACAGAGTCTGTTACATTGGTCACCTCTATCTATGTCTTTGGTAGGTCGTATTAATGTTGTTAAAATGTATGTTCTCCCTAAACTTTTATATTTATTTCAATCAATCCCAATTTTTATTCCTAAATCCTTATTTGATTCCTTAGACTCTGTTATTTTGTCATATCTGTGGAAGAATAAGCGCTCTAGAATTAACAAAGTTTATCTCCAAAAATCTAAAGAAGATGGTGGCATGGCTTTACCTAACTTTTGTTTATATTATTGGGCAGCCAATATATGTTGTGCTACCTTCTGGTCTTTTTTCCATGGCCAACCCGAGTGCCCTAAATAGGTGGCAATGGAGTTGAGCTCCACTAAAGAATTATCTATCTCTGCACTTCTCGGCACCGTACTCCCTAGTAGTTTGTCCAGATTAATAGTTAATCCTCTTGTCAGACACACTTTGCGTATATGGGCTCGGTTTAGGAAACTTTATGGGTTCCATGGTATTTCCTTTTCTAGCCCTATCTTACATAATCACCTTTTTTTTTTACCTACTGCATATGACTCAGCCTTCCATGATTGGTATAGGAAGGGCATTAGACATTTTGAAGATTTTTTTATTGATAATCGCTTTGCCTCTTTTCAACAGCTCTCTGCTAAGTTTAATCTGCCTAATGCTCATTTTTTTAGATATCTCCAAATTAGACACTTTATTACTCCTTTAATCCCTAACTTCCCTGAAATGCCTGAGAAAAATGTTATGGACTTATTTCTTTCTATTAATCCACTAGGTAAAGTTTTAATATCATTTATTCGTGATAAATTAGCAGCCCTACGACGTGCCCTTGTGGATAAACTTAAAATGGCATGGGAGGATGATTTAAATACCTCTTTATCCGATGAGACTTGGAACTCGAATCTCAAATCGGTTAACCCAACCTCGCTGTGTGCTCGCCATTGCCTTTTATAGTTTAAGATTGTTCATAGAGCCCATATGTCTAAATCCAAATGATCTCGGTTTTACTGTAACATCAGTCCGCTTTGTGATAAATGCAAAAGGGGCGAGGCCTCTCTCATTCATATGTAATGGCTTTGTCCTAGCTGGAGAAATTTTGGAAAGATGTCTTCATAACATTATCGTATATTCAGAATCACCACCTAGAACCTAACCCTTTAATTGCTTTGTTTGGTTTCGGGGGTGAGACAGATTTACGTCTGAGTTTGACTCAGTGTCGAATATTATCTTTTGCCTCTCTCCTGGCTAGGCGTTTAATCTTCCTTAGATGGAGAGATGTTGCCCCGCCCACACATGCTCAATGGCTTAACGATATCATGGCCTGCTTAGACCTTGAAAAAAAATCATTATTCAGTCCTTAATTCGGATTTAAAGTTCCATAAGGTCTGGGGACCTTTTATTGAGTACTTTCATAACCTTCCTCTTGACTAAGGTTTTTTTTCGGTCCCTTGCTTTCAGCTCCTTTTTTTTGGTAGTAGGCATTAATACCTTCTATTGCTAAGTGTATTCACAGTTCGGGGGTTTGATTGTCCTGATTTATATTCTCTATATTGTGTTGTGGTTGGTCTGGAGTTTTTTTTTTGTTGCGGGGCTTGGGGAGGACACTAATTTTACATGTCTTCAATTTGGCTGCTTTCTCAATTATCTTTCTTCGTATCATATTATTATTGTATGTTTATTTTTGCACTGTATCAATGTTCTTCATTTTGATCCGGGCTTTTTTTTATCTGTAGCTATGTAGAAAATGTATAAAAAAACTAATAAAAAAACTCTGTGTTTGGTACTTAGTGAATTTATAACACAACTGGTGTACTCAGGCCTGCTGAACCCGGCCAGTGAATCTGTTCCACATCCGTCCATCTGAATCCTCCCCTGTCGTTTCCCTTGAATTCTCTGCAGACTGAGGAAGTCGAGATGACTGCAGTTCTAATCTCTGGGCTGATGAAGAATGACATTGTTCGTTAACCTCCTTAATCACAACTCATTTCCACATTATGACTCATTTTCCCTGCTTTTAAAGGGTTGTTGGAAACGCCACTGTCCTCTAAAGACTTAAATTGGAATGGGAACCCATAAATTGGATGTTCGAAGGAGCAGGGTCAGAAACCAGAGGCGGGTCTGCACAGGGCAGAGTTTGGGACTCTGGGCGATGGATGGACTAAGAACGTATGATGAGGAAAAAGGACTCAACAGTGGGGCATGGCAATGGATGACAGAGTAGCAACATTTGGGCGCTAATTGGCAGACGAAATAACTTGGTTACCTGACTGACGAAAAATGCCTGTGGTGAGGGGCCCCATTGGTCGAAGCACATGTGTGTGTTGAGAATGGTTATACCTACTGCTTGTTTATCCTGTAATATTATATCTGAATGGTTATTTGAGATGATCCTATCTGAAACAATGTATTGATTATCATATAAATTGTGAGATTATGTCCTTAACTGAATCAGGCTTGAAGTCATTGTGCCTTAATGAAGTTACCGTGGTCATTCATCAGTTTGTGTTTTAAAGCAAGATTTTGGTGAATGATTTTTGCCACTTGATTTTACCTGCATAAGTAATCAGATTGAGTTCAACTACTGCAGGATCCTGGAATGTGTTGGATTGTGTCTGGATTCTCGTGGCATTTTCTGCGTTTAGTGTCTTGTTTGCTTGTATTGCATGTATTTCAGATTTTTTTCTTTTTCTTAAACACCTTGTCCTGTATTTCCGCAAGGAACTCCTCTGTTTCTGGGAAGAGATCTCCAACTCTCAGTCAGGTGCTCGGTGCTTCCTTGTCACCATCTAGTCTGCTCAGATCGTTGGGATGTCTCCCGTGGAGGGGTCATGCTCATTCCACTGGTTCATGTTTTCTTCCAGAGTGATGATTCATTTTTCTGAGTTGACCTCTCATTTAAGTTTTCTGCTCTGTATTTCTTATCACGATTGCATATACACACATGGAGTGCTGAATCCAGTTCATTTTTGATGAAAATACATATAACTAGAAGTTTAATCTGACTGTTGTGTGATTTCGTTTTATTTCATGTGTGTTATTTCTCTTCCTGCTCCTGTCCAAGGTAGTGTTAATCTAAGTGGGTTTGAGTGTAAATGGTCTTTTCTAAAGCTTTCTTAAGTTCTTGTTTATCATTCTAATTTTTACTGATTGAAATGGGACAATGATATTTTTATTTAAAAAAATTCAATGTCGGTATTGATGAAAATGTTTATTGCCTGTATTGTATTTGTTAATTATTGAGCTCTATTTGGTAGTTTTTTTAAAGCCTTGGACTAAATTTTGTCAAAGGTTTTCCCTATTCCGCACTACTTTCTATTTTCTTTGGTTGTTGATATTCCAGATACGTGGCTATCAAGAGTCCCGGTGAAGGGTCTTGACCTGAAATGTTGATTCCCATCCATAGATGCTGCCTGACATGCTGAGCTCCTCCAGCACTTTGTGTGTAGTTCTCTAGATTTCTACCATCTGCAGGTCCTCTTGTTTCCCAGATACTTATGTTTCTTGAAAGAACAAGCCAAGAACAAGCGAGTAGTGGGGTTGTGTGGCTCTGTTGGTGAAATATTAAATAAAATCATTAGAAAGAGGTAGTAAAGGGTTGGAAGGTGTAGAATCTGTGGGTAGCATTAAGGAACAGCAAATGTTAAGAAAAACCCTGATGGGAATTTTGCAGAGACTTCCAAACAATAGTAAGAATGAGGTCCCCAAATTACAATGGGAAATAGAAAATGTGTGCCATACGGGCGATGTTACCAGAGTCATGGGGGATTGTCATTCAGGTGATTAGGAAAATTAGGATGCTATTGGTCTCAAGAGGAGGAATTCCTGGAATGCCTACGAGATGGGTTTTTTTTTAGAGCAGCTCGTGGTTGAGCCCGCTTGGGGATCAGATATACTGGATTATTGTAATGAACTGGAATTAATTAGGTCACTTAAGTCCAAAGAACCCTTAGGGGTAAGTGTTCTTAATATGATAAAATTCACCCCGACATTAGAGAAGGAGAAGCTAAAGTCAGATATGGAATAAAGAGAATTAGAGAGGCATGAGATTAAAAATTGGTCAAAATTGATTTTAAAAGAACATGGGCAGGGACGAAAACAGAACAGCAATGGCTGGAATTTCTGGAAGCAATTTGGAAGGAACAGGATATATACAGGGGCATGCAAAAGTTTGGGCACCCCGGTCAAAATTTCTATTCCTGTGAATAGCTAAGGGAGTAAAAGATGACCTGATTACAAAAAGCATAAAGTTAAAGATGACTCATTTCTTTAATATTTTAAGCAAGATTACACTTTTAGTTCCATCTTTTACAATCTCAAAATAATAAACAAGGAAAAAGGCCGGAAGCAAAAGTTTGTGGGCCCTGCATTGTCAGTACTGAGTGACACCCCCTTTGGCAAGTATCACAGCTTGTAAACATTTTCTGTAGCCAGCCAAGAGTCTTTCGGTTCTTGTTTGGGTAAATGTCTGGGTTCAGTCATAAGTAGCAAAGTACTGACTGTGGAAATTACAAATCAGATATTATTAGAGTCACAGAGAGCAGCAGCACTGAAACAGGCCACTCGGCCCTTCTAGTCCATGCCGACCTGTTTTTGTTGTTACTGCCCAGTTCCATCTACCTGCACCACAGCCTCCATACACCTCCCATCCACGTGCTCACACAAATTCCCTTTTAGTGTCTAAAGCAAACCCACATCCTCCATTTCCACTGGCAGCTCATTCCACACTCTCACCAACCTCTGAGTGAAGAATTCCCCTTCAGACTCCCCGAAAATAATTCACTTTCACCCTGAACGAATGTCCAATGTCAGGGTGAGAGGGAGGACGGGGCAGAGAGGGAAGACAATAAAGGGAGGGGGTGGTCAAATGCAGAGAGGGAAACAGAGCAGAGAGATTATACTGAATATATTTCAGAAAAAGTAATTGAACTTGCTGCAAACCTACTCTCCATATCCTGTACATTCTTAACCAAATTATTGATCTAGATGACAATAATGGTTGATGTTCAAAGTAAATGTTATTTATCAGAGTGCATATATGTCACCACGTACAACCCTGAGATTGTTTTTCCTACAGGAACGCTTAGCAAATCTATAGAATAGTAACAGGAGCAATGAAAGATCAAGTGGAGCATCGAATTCAACAAACTGTGCAAATGCAAATATCATTAAATATCAATGAATAATGAGCGCAATGTGGTGTAACCCTGGGGAACCTCACTAAACCCAGGCCTCGAGTCCAATAAACAGCCTCCCACCATCACTCTCTGCTTCCTACCATCAAAACAACTGTGCATCCAGTGAGCCAGCTCTCCCTGGATCCCGTGTGATCTGACTTTCCACAGCAACTTACCATGTGAACCTTAACAAAGGCCTCACTGATGCCCAAATAGGCCACGATGCTGGGACAGAGGTTTCACAGATAAAAGGGCATGGATTGAAGCAGAGGATGAGCAGGTTTAGCGGGATCTGAGGAGGAGATTTTTCACTCAGACGGCAGCTGAAATCTGGAACTCTCTGTCCGAGGTGGTGGTGAAGGCAGGTCCCTTCACAACATTTACGAAGTGGATGAGCATTGAAACTGCCGAGATACAGTCGGCTATAAACCAAGTGCTGATGAATGGGACCAGTGTAGACAGTGAGTGGATGGTCAGAACAGGTATGGCCGGCCAAAGGCCTGTTTCCGTGCTGTGTGATCCACCACTCCGGACATGCTAAATTAACGATAGGGACACCGCAAGGCATTGATTTCAAAACTCCACGCCCCTCTCCAACCTGAAATAAACCAGACTGCACCCCTTTGTCACCACTGTGAGTATCTGTTTCTGTCAAAGTAATATACAAATTGATCACTTCTGCTAAACAACTGGCAATTGATGAAGTTCCTGTGTCTTCTTCCATTAATGTTGCTGCCTTACAGCAAAACTAACCCTCTCACTGTGGCAGAATCAGTGATTAAATCCGGCCCCAAACATCGTGATTTCATCCCTGCACATTGTAACTTGAACCATCTCACTGACGGTATGATGGAAAAACAGCCCCTGCCCTCTGCACGTGTGATCACATCTCCCCTGCCTCTGACAATTCAAATACCCTCAGAATGGTTTTCTGATTCAGTCTGAAGGTTATGGTACATTCAGCTCATCATCTGACCTGAAAAATCATGTCTTCCCACAGCTGGTTCCACCTGTTGGTGTGTCCTCTTTCCTCCTCCTCCAGGGAAGCTGCATCTCTGCACAAACTCCTCACTTGAGACGACTGTCTATACCCGTGACACAGGAAATCACATCACTGTCACTCTCCTGATACCGTGTCTGACCTGCTCACCTCCGGGTCTCCTCCCTCAACAAGCTTCTTCCTCAGTCACCGTCTGTGAGATTATATAAAAACACTATTACTGTAAAACGATCTATCAGACAGCTCCTGCACCCCTCCACCCCGGACGATGGTTTGCTGGTTAAAACACTTTTTCCTCACCCCTTCCCTATCCCCTTTCCCTTTGCAAACTCCAGATATGCCAGCTGATCCGAATCCACAGTGAGGACATTTATATCTCACAGGAGGATATAGAAACCCGTGTTGTTCTCTGATACAGAGATCACTGACACCCCACCGCCATCACAATCTGTACCAACAGCCCATGACGGTGACAGCTTTTCCAGACACTGGGGCTTTGTAACAAACATAATGTTAACAGCAAGATTAGACAACAATTCATTTGAAGAGAGCATTGCTGCTTCCTGAAAGAACACGCGAGCGTCCGATACAACGGAGCAGATCCTCCCCTGTTTACAACTTTATTTGAACCGGGTCACGGAACGTCCGATCATCCCACTTTCTCACAACATCAGCCCCACACCCATCCCCCACCCGACTACAGTCCACCTATAACCTCTACCCACACACACACACAGATCCCCTTCACCCTAAACCCCACCGAGCCCGGGAACCACAACTAACTGATCCCTCAGCCCGGGCTCGGGCGCAAAGCTAATACCGGGGCTGCGGGATCGGAGAGCCCGGAGCCTCCAGCCGTCCGGCAGAGCTCGTTCCCGGTACTTTTCATAGAAACATGGAAAACCTACAGCACAATACAGGCCCTTCGGCCCACAAAGTTGTGATTCCACACCAACCGGCCCCCGTTTTCCACAAACCCGAGATCAGACCCTTCTTCACGGACGCCTGGACAGAATAATAGCTACGGTCGGCACTCTGCTTGCCTTTAGCAGGAGCTTCTGGGCTGCACCAGCCGTGGCCGGAGGTCCCAGTGGCCGGAGGCGGGAGGGACAACGAAGAGGTAGATCGCAAACGTGACAAAGTCTGCAGATGCTGGAAATCCAAAGCATCACAAACAAAATGCTGGCGGAACTCAGCAGGTCGGGCAACATCTATCGAAAAGAATCAACAGTCAACGTTTCCAGTTGAACCCTCCTGCGTTAGTGATCCTGGAGCCTGAGGCACAAGTTGGGCTGACACGGTGGAATGGAAATCGGAATGAAAATGTTTGTGCACTGGGAAGTCCCGATCGGAGCGGATGGTTCAACGGTTAGTTTATTCTCAAAGCAGTATTCCATAACCAGCGCTTTGTTTTTTCTTCTCCAGAGAACCACGAAACAATGAAAGCATGAAAGTCGGTCAGAGAGAAAAAAAATGGAACTCCCTCCCCACCCCCCGTATCAAAAAGGACGGCATCCTGATTATCAACCCCAAAAAACCCACCACTCCCGCACAAAAGGGAAGAAAAATATTGACACCCGTTAAAAAATATTCCTACCCGGCACAACTGCGGAGGAGCCGGTGTCACCAGTGTCGAGGCGGCCGCATCGGGAGCAGCGGACACAACAGGCGACCCCGGAAAATTCACAGGTGTTGTGTCGCCTCACCTGGAAGGATGTTTGTACAACGGGTAGAGTTCGGCCGTCCGGCCCTTTCACTGTGACACCCCGAACTCCACATCAAATCCGTCCAAACGGATCTGGGTGAACTTTAATGACCAATAAATATAATTCTTCTCAGCGATCAGCTGTATGAATGATCCCCTGACTCTGAGAGGAGGGGATATCTATGGTCCGCACTGTCAGGGTGTTGAGTTTACCAGGAGACAAAGACTGCAGGGACGAGAGGTTTTCTGTTGACTAATACACTGTGTGTGGACCCCGCTGGCAATTCTGGTGTTGTGACCCGAATCGAGACAAACACCACGCTGCCCACTCCACCAACAACACGGCAGAGCCGGACACATAACAGGGGACTTTCCATCCCACAACACTGGAGTCAGTGATGAAACCCGTGATTAATGTTGTTGTCCCACTGAAATCATAAGAAACTTCCATTACGGTGCTATTAAATACCGGCGCTCCGCCACAGATGACATCACACCCCCACGAGCCTGACGTCACACATGGGCTCCCCGCACCGGGATCTGCCGTCACGCGCGTGGTGTCTTACATCACCCACGCGCTGCTGTGCTCGAGGTTTATCGGTTTAACGGCTGAGCTACCAATCGCGTGACTATCCCCTCCCCCTCCGCTGAAAACCAATGCCTCAGGCGCTGCGCTCTTCGTATTGGTGCGCAGGAATATCAATCAGTGGTTACACCCAATAGCGGAAGCGGAGCAGTGTAGAGGGCTTTACCCCCTCTAAATCCATCACCCGCTCTCGCACAAACTCTGAATCAGAGCGGAACAAATCTTAAAGTAAATGTCCCATTTTTAGATTTATTTCCATTTCCCCCTGATGGAAGTTGGGACTTTTGTGAAGCGTCAACTGCGGCCAGGTATTGCTGAGAACTAGGAGAAGACCACTCGGCCCGTCGGTTTGATGCCGGTTCCCCGGGGAGGGAGAGAGAGAAGGGATTTTATTGGAAGGATGAAGATGGTGAGAGAGGGGGCGGACAGGATGTTTGTCCCGGTGCGGACAGGAGGGGCTCATCTGTGGAAATGTCTGAGCCCACGGTGGTGTCGAGCAGAGGGATTCACCACACTGGGGGAAACACCGGCAGACTGTTGACCTGCAAGCGGGGCCTATCGTTCGGGCAAAGTGACAATTATTTGTACTTTGTTGAGATTGTACCTGGGATATGGTGTCATAACCCGTTCCCCATACTGACACGGGTTATACAGACCAAAGAACAAACTGCCGGAGGAACTCAGTGGGTCGGGCAGCATCTGTGGAGGGAAATGTACCGTCAACATTTCTGGCCGAGACCCTCTCTCTGGACTGAGAGTGGACGGGGAATATTCAAAGAAAAGAGGTGAGGGGTGGGGATGGGGCAGGAGCTGAGGAGTGAGAGGTGGATCCAGGTGAGATGGAGGTGGGAAGGTGAAAATAGTGACGAGGTGGGAGGTGAGTGATTGGGGCAACACGGGGCTGCAGAAGATGGAAATTAATTCCATGATCGAGGAAATGAGGATCGGGCAGAAACGTGTGTCTGAGATGGGAGATCTGTGAATGTGAAATAATGTAGGAAATGAGGCCGATGTTTCGGGCAGTGTGTGAGGGGCGAGGAACAGTCACCGGTCACGTGGGAGACCCTCCACCGTTACGTGATCATGTTTTACTGCAGATCGGCAGCATCTGCGTGTTTGTCTCCGAGGCCCCGCCCCCTCTCTGATGACGCAATAAGCACACTGCGCACTCTCACATCCCCGGGATGGGTTGTGAATCTTTTACTTTGTCTCTGTTCAAGCGGGTACGGTGCGGCTTATTTTCTGCGGAATCCTGCTCGGCAGAGTTTGCTCGCCGCCTCGGACGGAGAGCCGGGGGTGGAACGGATGATTCTCTGCGGAGCGAGACCGACAAGATCCATGCGGTGAGTACTGAGTCCGGTCCCGACCGATGCTGGTCAGTGAGTCCCGTTAACTTTCCCGAACTTGCGATCTCACCCTGCTTCCTCGACAAAACCTATCGGGGTCTGTCCGGGTTGTAAGACCTTCACTCCGAACGTGTGGATACTTTCTATGGTGTGTTGATAAAAGTTGGTTCGGGGAGAAGGGTAAATGCTAAAGTTCCTGTTGTTCTATCTTTGTCATTTTAGTACATAGTAGCATGTACTGTTAATTCAGTGTCTGTGCATTGCTGGAGGACCGTCAATGATCGTCCTTGATCCCTGCTCCCCCCCCCCCCCGTTCCATCTGCTTAATCCCTGCCCATCTTGTTCAACCTCGGTCCAGCTTGCATCCCACCACCTCGATGATAAATATCGCCAATAAAGACAGTCACTACAATTTTAGTTTCAAAGTTACCAAATGGCCGTTGTGTTATTCTTTGCCAGACGGAACCACCCAGTATTTAAAGTTGAGTCTGATATTTCCTGTTTTGGTCATGTTTGGAGAGGCAATTTTCCTGTTACCGGGAACAGCCAGGATCTACAGGGAGTGGTGCACATTTTAATCGCTCTCTGGTCATTTCCTCTCATTGAGAGTTAGTGGCCTCGGGAGCAGATGGAACAGCCTGATAGTGGGGTGGGGAGGATGTTGTGAACATTCACTGTGTCGACTGTATTAACCCTGTGTTGGAATGAAGAGAAAACTGATGAATGTGGGCATTAAATTTGTGCAACTTTGTTCATGCCGTCACAAACAGCTTGTAATCAGTCAATAGTTGTGCATCGTTTAAAGTAAAAAGAGAAAATGCTGAAACCGTTCAACAGATCGGGCAGTGATAGTGAGTCTTCCACAGTTTCTCTTTCCACAGATCCAATCTGATGTACCGAGTTTCCAGTATTTAATTTCAATTTGAACTGAAAAGCCTGTTATTCCTGTTAGCCCACAGGAAATGCGACGGCCAATTGTGCTGGGCAAGATCTCATTTAACAATCGGATAATGATAAAATGCTTTCAGTTTATCTGCTCGAGACAATGTGAAACGTATTCCTGCCTGCTGGTGACCCACGCCCAGGTTTTCCAGCCCAATATCTGGCCCAGTCAAAGGATTATCAGGTTCCCATTCTGCCATAGGTTGATGCAGGAGTGTCAGCTTTTGAACTCTGAATGGCGGACACACTGCAGCATTGTACCGGCCGCAAGGGAGTCCTGGGAAATTGGTGCTTGGGCTGTAAACCTGGGATGTAGACTCCGGGAAGATGGAATTGTCAGTTTTTGAGATTTGACCAGGACAGTACTTCTGCAGATCGGGCTGAATGTTCCTCCTTCCACAATGAATCACAAGTCTCGGGTTGCTGGAAACCCCTGGTTGTGGGGAAATCCCCGATGTGGGGACGAAGTGTGAGGATTCTGGGTTAGGTCAGTGGTACGTGTGACCCTATCACGAATTTTGATCAAGGTAAAATGGATCTGTGGCTCGAGCTGCTCGGGCTTATGAGGTGTTAAACGAGTATTTCTGGTCTGGTCTCTGCTGTTTGTTTCTGGGGTTCCTTTGGAGGCAATGACTGCTAATCTGAGGTGAGAATGAGTTCCTATACCATCCCTCACATCGAGAGGAGGTCATTAAATGTTTGCAGCAATAGAATTGGACCCAGGGGTTCAGTGTTCAAACCATTTTGCATACTTCCCCTCACTGTCACCTGTCTGTTAGTCACTGGTTCTGGGTCTGTGCTCAATGGAGTTCAGAAGGACAGTAGGGGCTGTGTTGGTGCTTGTTTGAGGAAACCTACCAAAATGCTGAAAGAACCTGGTTACAGTGGACATGGAGAGGATGTTTCCATTAGATGGAGAGTCTGGGAACTGACAGCCCAGTCTCAGAATAAAGATGGTTTCCCTTAAAATTGAGAGAAGGAGAATGTCTTAAGTAAAGGGTGACTGATCTGTGTGTAAAGGGGGCATCTTCTTTTTCTTTATTAATGCGTATGTTAATCAAAATGGCTTACAAAGGAATACAATTCTTGTGATCAGTAACTTTTAAACCAAACAAGCTTCCAGCAGTCTCTCGCAACAAAGAAGCATTCCTGCTTTTAACAAAGCAAAGAAGCCATTTTGATTAACATACGCAGTAACAAAGAAAAAGAAGAAACCCCCTTTACATGTGGTATTTGTTGCCACAGAGATTGGCTGAAACTGGAATTTGGGTATATTTATGGCAGATATTAATACATTTGTGATAGTTCCAAGTAGCGGCAGGGTTACAGGAGGAAAGCAGGAACATGGAGTTGGAATAAAATCAGCCCTGGTTGAGTGGTGGGCAGACCAGATGGATCGAATCACCTAATTCTGTTCCTGTGTCTTAGGCCCTACCATGACTGAATGATGGATCCTTTGTGTCCCATATCAGGTTTTGTAACATGTGAGGGACAATTACAGATTTGTTCACTCAGATCATTATATTTGTCTTAATGTTTAAATTTCAGTGAGTCTTATTTTTAGGAACATTGAGCAGTCATGTTTTGTTCTCCTTTGTATTGTTAACGTGCTTCATTATCTCTCTGGTTAAAGTTAGACCTGCAGTGAGAGGTTTATTGGAATAAAAACCCACAATGGGAAGCAAACCACGACTGAAGACGAGGGAACGGCAACAAGTGAAGCAGCCCGAGGACTGAGAGCACCGACTGGAGAGAACCCATCTGACTCAGAGATTCCATTGATTCAGTCAGCAGAAAGTTTGGTGAGTCTCATTTACTGTGATACTGGTCCTTTAGACATTATATACCTGTACAAAGGAAGATAGGAAATAGTTGGAGTGAGACTGAATGTACCCAGAAGTACCAGTTATGCCTCTGTCAGACCCAGATGCAATCACTCCAGCTCTGGTGATGTGCTGTCAGTATCCCAGCTCTTTAAAGTCACTCACATTCCCTCAGTGTTTGCTCATTTCAAGGTCTTCCACCCTGTGAAGTAGCGTTTGGGCACTTCTGAGTGGGGAGATGGAAACAGAGGGGGGAGTTTATACATAATAACTTTCAAAAAAAGTAATTCTTTGAACTTACTCGCTGCAAACTTGCTGGGCCTTTTCTCCTTGTAGTGACGGAGAATGAGAGATGACCTGATAGAGCTGTATAAAATGATGACATGTTTTGATCATGTGGATAGCCAGAGATTTTTTGCCAGGGCTGAAATGATTGACATGAGGGGGCACAGTTTTAAGGAGCTTGGAAGCAGGTAGAGGGGGGATGTCAGGGGAGTTTTTCCGCACACAGTGGTGGGTCTGGAATGAATTGCTGCCGACGGTGGTGGAGGCGGACGCAAAAGTGTTTTTTAAAAGACTCTCAGATAGGTACATGGAGCTCAGAAAAACAATGTTATACAGTTGGGTAATTCTAGACTGTTCCTAGAGTGGGTTACAAGGTCAGCAGAACATTGTGGGCTGAATGGCCTGTAATGCGCTCTATATTTCTATGTTCCATGTTCAAACTTACTACCTACACCCTGTATATTCCCAACCAAATGATTGATATAGATGACAAGTAACAATAGGTATAACCGTGGGGAGCATCACGAGACACTGGCCTCGAGTCCAATGAACAGCCGTTCACCATCACCCTCTGCTTCCTGCCATTCTGCTGTTACCAGATTCTGGGGCTTTGTGACAAACACAATGTTAACAGGAAGATTAGACAGTAATTAATATGAAAAGAGAATTGTTGCTTCCTGAAAGGTCACGGATACTGTCAGATTCAATGGACCAACTCCTCCGTGGTTTACGATTTAATTTGTCCTGGGACCCATCTTCCTGGGTGAGTCAACGTCCGATAACCCACATCCCCGACCTCCCTCCACCCCGCCAATGGCCCCACAACTGCTCCCCATTTACCCCACACCCGCACACGTAAACAGATCCACTTCACCCACATCCTCCCTCCCAGCTTGGGGAACCACAGCTAATTGATCCCATACTCTCGGCTCGGGCACAAAACTAAACCCAGAACTGCAAGACCAGACAACCTGTACTCTCCAGTCGTCCAGCTCGGTCCAGGCTTTTTTCCACTGCAGCCGATGCTCAATTTACACAGATCTGGGATCAGTCTCTTCCTCACCGCTGCCCGAACATGAGAAACTCTGGATGACACCTGTTATGTTTCCTTCATTGTTCCCCCTAAATCATGAAAAACGTCCATTGAACAGCTTTTGAAAACAAGTTCTCACCCACATGTGACGTCACTCTGCGCCCCCACATGCCTGATGTCACGTGTGTACCCCACACCGGGATCTGACGTTGTGTGTGCAGTTCTTTATGTCACACTGGCGCTGAGATGGTTGAAATTTACCGGCTGATGTAACAATTAAATGGCTCACACACCCCACCCCACAGTCAACAGAGGAGTTACACTCTTCCCATTTGTGAAAAACAATGACAATCACTGGTTACACAAATAGCTGAGATGGGCCATACGAGGGGGCATTACCCCTGCTGATCACTTCTGACGCTCCCGTCTTGAACTCGACATCAAAGCGGAACAAACCTCAAAGTAATTGTCCCACCTTTTGAATTATTTCCATTTCTCTCCGAGGAAAGTTGGAAGTGTTTCTGAAGCATCTTCTGCTCCCGTCAGTTGATGCTGATTCCCTGGAGAAGGAGGGATCCCGGCCAAAGGAGGAGCGAGAGGGAATTAACAGGGAGGATAAATATGGTGTGACGGGTTGGATAGAATGGAGTCTGAGTGGTTGTTTGTCCTGGTAGTGGATCAAGGAGCAGGATGGGGAAAGGAGCCCATTGACATTGGGGAAGGGACATGAGGGACACGTGTGATGGAGAGCACAGATATTCACCTTATTGGTGGACAAACATTGGTAGACTGTATTTTCATATTGCTTGTGACACAGGATTGCATAATATCTGTTCCATCTGTTATCTGAATGTACTTGCCTGTGATGCTGCTGAACGTCAGTGTTTCTCTGTACCTGTACCTTCCCGTACTTGTGCACTTGGCAATAAATTCAACAGGACCTGAGAAATCTCAGTGAGATTTGATTAGTGATGATCACCTTGGCAGCTCGGTAGGACAAGTGTAAAGAACATAGAATATAGAAATCTAAAGCACGTAACAGGCCCTTCAGCCCACAATGTTGTGCTGGCCATGTAACCTGATCTAGAAATTTACTAGAATTTACTTGCTGCGCAGCCATTTATTTTTATAAGCACCATGTAGCTATTTAATGAGTCTCTTAAAATGCTCTATTGTATCTGCCTCTACCACCATCACTGCCAGAGCATTCCACGCACCCACCGCTCACTGTGTGAGGATCTTACCCCTGACGTCCCACTTGTACCTACTTCCAAACACCTTAATTCTAGGCTCCTTCTTGTTCGTCATTTCAAGCCTGGGGAAAAGCCTCTGGCTATCGATACAACCAATGCCACCCATCTTTTACACCTCTGTCAGGTCACCTCTCATCGTCCATCGCTTCAAGGAGAAAAAGCCAAGTTCACTCAACCTATTCTCATCAGCAATGCTCCCCAATCCGGACAACACCTTTGTAAATCTCCTCTGCACACTCTCTATAGCATCCATATTGTTTCCTGTAATGAGGTGACCAGAACTGAACACAGTACTCCCAGGTGGAGTCTAATCATGGTCTTATATACAGTCGGCCCTCCTCTTAAAAGACCCCATTGGATGCACCTCTACCACCGTTGGTGCCAGTGCATTCCACGCACCCACCGCTCACTGTGTGGAAAACTTACCCCAGACGTCCCCCTTGTACCTACTTCCAAGCACCTTAATACTATGCTCCCTCTTGTTAGCCATTTCAAACCTCGGAAAAAGCCTCGGCTAAGGATGCAACAAATCCCTTTCATCTTTTACACCTCTGACAGGTCACCTCTCATCGTCCATCGCTTCAAAGAGAAAAGGCCAAGGTCACTCAACCTATTCTCATCAGGCATGCTCCCCAATCCAGATGTCATCCTTGTAAATCTCCTCTGCGCTCTCTCTATAACATCTGTATATTTTCCTGTAGTGGGGTAACCAGAACTGAACACTGTACTCCCAAGTGGAGTCTAATCGAGTTCTTGTATAGCTGTAACATTACCTCACGCTATTGAACTCAATTCCATAGTTGATGAATGTCAACACAGCATATACTTTCTTACCAACACTGTCAACGTGTGCAGCACCTTTGAGTATTCTATCGACACGGACCCCAAGATCTCACTGATCCTCCACATTGCCAAGAGTCTTACCATTGATGTTATATTCTGTCTTTGAATTTCATTTATCAAAAAGAACCACTTCACGCTTATCAGTATTGAACTCCATCTGCCACTTCTCCACCCAGTTCTGTATCCTAGCGATGTTGCACTGTAACATCTGAGAATCCTGCAGATGATCCGCAACACTCCCAACTTTTGTGTCATCAGCAAACCTACTAACCCATCCTTCACCTTCCTCATCCAGGTCATTTGTAAAAATCACAAAGAGAAGAAATCCCAGAACAGATCCCAACGGAACACTATTAGTCACTATCATCAATGCAGAATACGAACCATCTATAATCTGCCTTCTCTGGGAATGCCAGTTCTGGATCCACAAAGCAAGGTCTCCTTGGATCCAATACCTCATTATGTTCTGTATGAGCTTTCCATGCGGAACCTTAGCTAACCCTGAAATCCATATACAGTACTTCCACTGCTCTACCTTCATCAATGTGTTTTGTTACATCTTCAAAGAATTCGATCAGGTTCTTAAGGCATAACCTGCCCTTGGCAAAGCCATGCTGACTATCCCTAATCAGACCCTACCTCTCAGGATCTTCTCCAAAACTTGCCCACAACTGAAGTAAGGCTCACTGGTCTAAAATTTCCTGGGATATCTCTACTCCCTTTTTTGAACAAAGGAACAATATTTGCAACCTTCCAATCCTCTGGTACTTCTCCCGTCCCTATTGATGATGCAAAGATCATCGACAGAGGCTCAGCAATCTCCTCCCTCGTTTTTCCGAGTAGCCTGGGGTATATCTCATCCAGTCCCGGCAACTTATCGAACTTAATGACGTTGAAAAGCTCCAGCACATCCTCTTTCTTAAAGTCTATTTACTCAAGCGTTTTAGACCGCTGTAAGTCATCCCCACAACTTCCAAGCTCCTTTTCACTTATGAATACTGAAGCAAAGTCATCATTAAGTACCTCAGAATATTTTAACTGATCAGCAGATTGAGAAACGTCTGTTGAGAATGTAGTGGTGAAATTTAACCAAACCAAGTTGCCGTTGCTGGCGACCGCACGGATTTGTTATATTGGCATGGCGTCCCCTCAGCTCCAATGATGGTTGTTACAAATGTCGGTGATATGTATTCGATCCGTTATTAGCAATCAGCAAACATACAATCTTGAAGGGATAAAACTGAAGTGTACCCAAGTGTAAGTTTAGCGTATTTAAGAGGATAATAACAAAATATATGACATCGGTCAGTCCCCAGCTGTGTACTGCACGGAACAAATCAAAACTATGTAACTGATTCCCTTTGCGTTTACCACACCACAACGGATCCATATACGTTCTGGACATTGGGGTGAAAGAGAAGGTTTTCACGGTGGACCGGCTCAAACCAGCCCATGTGGTCTTGGCGCAGCCGGTCAATGTTCAGGCACCGCGGCGTAGAGGCAGACCGCCCAAACCGAGACTGGTCCTGACTGTAGAATTTGGGGGATGTATCGCCGGATCTGGGGTGGGGAGTTATGTAGCGACCCACTATCTACACAGGCGAACCAGCTCACAAATAGCCCACGCGCGGGAAGAGTCTTTTGTAATGCATCTCTGACGTCATATCCGCCCGGAGAGGGCGGGAACAGTACTGAGTAAAAGCCAGCGCCGCGAAGTTTGAATAAACTAGTTCTGAGTGCAGCTTACTGATTGAGTGTCATTATTCCCAGCTCTGTGAGTAGCACATCGCTACAATGCAAAGCTCATCCTCAGAGGCTCAGCAATCTCCTTACTCGATTTCTACAGTAGCATGGAGTATATCTGATTCAGTCCCGGCGACTTATCTCACTTAATACCTCTCAAAAGATCCAGCGCATGCTCTTTCTTATAGTCCATACACTAGTGCGTTTCAGTCTGCGGTTAGTCATCCCCACACTTCCCAAGATCCTTTTCACTGTGAATACTGATGCAAAATACTCGGTATCTCAGAATATTTCAATGATCGGCACGTTGCGAAACATCTGTTGAGAACGTAGCGGTGAGATTTACCCAAGCTAATTTGCCATTGCCGGCGACTCCGCCCCCCCCCCCCCCCCCGCAGATCTGTTATACTTGCATGACACACCCTCAGCTCTCATGCTGATTGTTACAAAAGTCGGTGATATGTATTGGGTCCTTTATTAGCAATCAGCAAACATACAAACGTGAGGCCATGAAACTGAACTGTACCCAAGTGTAAGTTTATCGTATTTGAGTAGATAATGACAAGATATATTGCATCCGTCTGTCCCCAGCTGTGTACTGCAGTGAACAAAGCACAAATGTGTAACTGATTCCCTTTGCATTTACCACACCGTCACTGACGCGACTCGTTACCACAAAAAAGCATCATAAATACATAACACAGAATACAGTGCTGATAGAGAACAGATACATGGCTCCTACACTCAGGCTCAGCTCCGATACAGGGTCTTCCACCTGAAATATTAACATACTCTCTGTCTTGTTGAATAATTCCAGCATTTGCTTTTACTTATTTTGACCATTTTTCTCAACTGGCTGTTTTGGATGCATGGCATGTCGACATTGTGTTTAACAAGGTGTCATATAACTAACTATCTGATAATAGTCAAGTGATATGCTCAAAGAAATCTTAACCGAAATCTAGTGCTAATAATGTTCTTAATGTCCTGCCGGAAAAAAAAACAACCAACTATAATGCTGTAGGACAATGCTATGGGTGAGATTTCATTGTTTAAGATGTCAGAGTGTTTCTCTATAGACTCAAATCATATATTGCCATAGGTGTCAATGGCAGGCGACGTTCACTTGAAAGGAAACGATGAGAATCAGGTGTGACTGAGAAATCTGTATAATCCAGTGACGAAAGGAATAGAAGTGTCATCGTCAGCAGAAATGTTTCAACCCACACTGGCGTAACAGTTGTCCATTACTCAACACAGCGCCACCAGTGGTAGGAGGACCAAAACAATGGGCACTGTCTGCTCAACCTGTCTTCCCATTCCATTGACACATCACTCCCGGTCCAGGGCACAAGATTGGCTCCTAAAAGGGAATTGCCTGCAATATCGGAAGTAGATACCCTGGAGAATCCCGACCCAGTGTACAATCCATGGAGAGTGTGGAAATGGACATTGTGTGACTGTGGGTGGATGGGCACATGTGGACTAGGCCATGTCAAGGTTTCAGTGGACAGGCCCAAGATGTTTGGAAGTGTTTGCCTCCGTTTAGAAACAAAACAGTCTTTTCCTTTAAACCTCAATTAATGTTTGACCCTCCTGTTATTTTTTTTTTTTTGTGACAGAGCAGTAAAAATTGATCACACCTGTCCACAAAATGGATCAATGTGCGAGCAGGAGAGGAGTTCCAGTAACGTCAACATCGGGAAAGGACACGGGTATGTTGGCGAATTATTTTAATTTATAAATACTCTGCTGATTCTGCATCTGGCTTTAATTCAACATCGGCAATTCACAAAGTGTTTGTGAGAACTGAGCAGAGAGATGAGAGACAGAGATAACATCTCTGGGGAAAACACAGTCACCCGTGGAAGGAGTACAGTTACCGTCTGCTCCATCTCTTCGAGCAGATTGTGATGCACAGTAAAATAGCGAGTTACTCCAGAAGACAAGACATTCTACAGATGCTGAAAGTTTTGGGCAACACAAAGACACAAAATATTGGCGGAACTCAGCAGGTCAGGCAGCATCCATGGAGAGGAATAAACTTTTGACGTTTTGGGTCAGGATCATAAGGAATAGAAAGTAATGTGTTACGCAGAGAGGTTAGAGAGACTGGGATTGGACACGCTGGAATTAAGGAGATTGAGAGGGGATCTGATTGAAACAAATAAGATTATTAAGGGATTGGACAAGATAGAGGCAGGAAATATGTTCCAGATGCTGGGAGAGTCCCGTACCAGAGGGCATGGTTTGAGAATAATGGGTAGGTCATTTAGTACAGAGTTAAGGAAAAACTTCTTCTCCCAGAGAGTTGTGGGGGTCTGGAATGCACTGCCTCGGAAGGTAGGGGAGGCCAATGCTCTGGATGCTTTCAAGAAGGAGCTAGATAGGTATCTTATGGATAGGGGAATCAAGGGATATGGGGACAAGGCAGGAACCGGGTATTGATAGGATTTGATCTCAAAATTGATCTCATAGCCATGATCTCAAAATGGTGGTGCAGGCTCGAAGGGCCGAATGGTCTACTTCTGCACCTATTGTCTATTGTCTATAATATCCAGTCTGATGAAGGGCCTTGGCCCGAAACGATTACTGTTCATTCTCCTCCACAGATGCTGCCTGACATGCTGAGTATCTCCAGTATTTTGTGAGATATTCCAGAGATTTGCTGAGGAAGGGGTTGACTAGGCAGGCAGACAGTAACCCAGAGCAAAGCGGTGTTGATAGGCAGTACTAGGAGAGTATTCTTTATTCTCAGGAATTAGCAGAGTTCTTTCCAAGGACAGGTCCCAGATAAAGACGGTATATTCCTGGGGACAGGAAAGAGCAGCCTTCAGCCGCAGGAGCTATACCCTATGCCCATCCACCCTCGCTCCACACTGCACCCTCCATCCCCATCCCACATCCCCTTCCAACCCCTCCCACCCATTCCTGCTATCCCTCCTGCCCCTTTTCCCTCGACCCCCCTTCTCTTAAACACTTTCCTCCCTACCACTCCCCTTCCCTGTCCCCGTTACCCTACCACACACCTCCACTTTCCCCTACTCCTTGTTGTTTCCCCCACGCGCTCTCTGATTCCTTCTCCTCACCCCTCCCTCTCTCACCTGCCCCTCACTCTCCTCCTCCATCTCCCCCTCCAGTACCTTCCTTCTATCCCCGCCTCCCCCCCCCCTTATATATTTCGTACTGTGCTTGGTGACCTGGAACCCCATCTTTAGGTTCCAGATAAATTTGCTGACCCATAGGAGGTCGGTAATGCCTTTCATGTTCCTCATTTTCCTTCACAGTGATCACCGAGCTCCTGGCAAGCTGGGATGATTCCCAGCTGCTGCAGTTGACGGACTCCTACCGGGACAGGGTGGAGCAGGCGATGGAAGGAGGGGTGCACGGAGTGAGCCTGGCATTAACGGCCAAGAATCAGTTCAGCGGAGATGAACATCGGGTGAGTGGGAGGGAGAATGGGTTTGAATTTTCACACATCACAGGACTGATGCAGGTTGGAATTCTGGTTAATCGAATAATAAAGCATCAAGACAAATCAGAAATATGTGTTTGTGTGTGTGTGTGTGTGTGTGTGTGTGTGTGTGTGTGTGTGAGTGTGTGTGTGTGTGTGTGTGTGTGTGTGTGTGTGTGTGTGTGTGAGTGTGTGTGTGTGTGTGTGTGTGTGTGTGTGTGTGTGTGTGTGTGTGTGTATTTTTTTCTTAAAACTGTGAATCTGAAGCAATGATTGAAAGAAGTGTAAGAAGTGTAAATACACCGGCGGCGGCTGAATGTTCAGAGCGAGGGGAGCAGGGAACAATTGTATGAGGTTGCAATAAAGGAGTTTAAATGGAAATACGGCTGAGAATCAGTCCAGTGGAGAGGAATGTCGGATGAGTGGGAAGTAGACTGGGTTTGAATATTCGCACATCAAAGCACCGATGGGTGTCGGAATTCTGACTTATTGGATATTAAATTAGGTGAAGGAATAACTGGGAAATAAATACTGTACATATAATTACCAGTGATAGAAAGGGGTGAAAAGACCCCGCGGACTGGTGGGTAGCTGCTCAGAATTCAGATTGAGTTGAGCACGTAACAGTTGTGTGGTTGAGGTTGCTATATTGAATAGGAATATGATGGGAAGTTTTGGTTTGTGAAGACTGCACAGCGTGACTGCAGAATGACAGTGAGAACCGGGACATCATCAGTGGATGCCACAGGAGGTCGAGCGTGTTCTGTTCTGGGTGGAGATGATGGTGTAATAATCTGTAACTGAAAACAGTGTGAATCGGGGAATACTGCCATGTTGTAATGTGTAATCACTGAATAAACCTCCACTGGAAAAAGCAAAGGGAAGGCATCAGGTGTCAGCCGGTAATCCGCTGTCATGTTGGACACTGGCGGACTGAGGAGATGAATCACATCATCTTTTCTGCAAATTCCCTGTGAATGCTTACTGTATTATAAAATCCCGCCTGACTTCTTTCTTCATCTGTGATCGTTATTTTATTATTTCTGTTTTACACCGTCAAATCCGGTGAGGAATTATTTATGGATTTGAAGCAACAATGAAGGGGTCACAGACCAACAGGGATCTCATTGACTGGTGGACCAGGTTCCCGGTGAATGTCCGTCCGTGTGCTCTGCACTCAGAATGTACAGACCATGTCCCGACAGGATCAGCACCCGTACGGGTGATTGCTCAGTGTGATCACGTTAAAGAGCAAATCATTTACTTCTCATTCTCTGTGTGAATCTGTCAGTCCCCAATATGTTCACCGTTACTCTTCACAGAAAATCTCTGATCTCGCTGATAAGGGAGAGCGGGCGGACAGTTCTAAACTCCTCCTGAGCCTGGTGATGGAGAAAGGCTCCCGCGCCCGGAGGGTGATGTGGGAAACCTTTGTGAAAATGCGGATTGGTGTCCCAAAGTTGGACAAAATACTGAAAGAAATACAGGAACATGGTGAGATAGTATCAGCGATTAATTCAAATTTCGATTGAATACGGTACATGTAACAATTTGACAAAAATGATTTCCTCAATTTGTTTAAATTCAAACAGGTTGTGATTCTTCCCATCGACCAATTCCCGCTCAACATTTACTAAAGCTTCTCAGTGAGCTGAAAGGTAAGTGAACATGCATTGAACACTGAAGAGTATAACACAGGAACAGGCCATTAGGCAAATAATATTGTGCCAAAAGAGCCAAGAAGTAAATCAAACAAACCCAAACTATAATCTCTCCTTCCTACACCATGTCCATATCCCTCCATTCTCCTTACAACCATGTAAGTATCCAAAAGTATAGGCAGCATGGAGTAAATGAGCTGCTCGAGGAATATAAAGAATGTGAAATGAATCTTAAGAAAGAAATTAGAAAAGCTAAAAGAAGATATGAGGTTGCTGTGGCAAATAAGGTGAAAATAAATCCAAATAGTTTCTACATTTATATTAACAGCAAAAAGATAGTGAGGGATAAAATTGGTCCCTTAGAGAATCAGAGTGGACAACTATGTGTGGAGCCAAAAGAGATGAGGGAGATTTTGAACAAGTTATTTTCTTCAGTATTCACTAAGGAGAAGGCTATTGAAGAGTGTAAGGTAAGGGATACAATTAAGGTATTTATGGAAGCTATGATGATTGAAGAAGTACTGGCACTTTTAAAGAATATATAAGTGGATAAGTCTCTGGATCCTGACAGGATATTCCCTAGGACCTTGAGTAAAATTAGTGTAGAAATAGTAGGGGCTCTGACAGAAATATTTCAAATGTCATTAGAATTGGGGATGGTGCCCGAGGATTGGCATCTTGCTCATGTGATTCCATTTTTAAAAAGTTTTCTAAGAGTAAACCTAGCAATTATTGGCCTGTAAGTTTGAAGTCAGTGGTGGGTAAATTAATGGAAAGTATTCTTAGAGGTGGTATATATAATAATCTGGATAGACAGGGTCTGATTCGGAACAGTCAACATGGATCTGTGCGTGGAAGGTCATGTTAGACAAATCTTATTAAATATTTCGAAAAGGTTACCAGGAAAGTTGACGAGGGTAAAGCAGTGGATGTTGTCTATTTCTACTTCAGTAAGACCTTTTTGACAAGGTTCCACGTGGAAGGTTAGGATGTTTCAGTCGTTTGGTATTAATGTTGAAGTAGTAAAATTGATTATACAGAGGCTGGATGGGAGATGCCGAAGAGTATTGGTGGATAACTGTTTGTCAGGTTGGAGGCCTGTGACTCGTCGAGTGCCTCAGGGATCTGTACTGGGTTCAATGTTGTTTGTCATTTACATTAAAGATCTTGATGATGGGGTGGTAAATTGGATTAGAAAGTATGCAGATGATACTAAGTTAGGTGGCGTTGTGGATAATGAAGTAGGTTTTCAAAGCTTGCGACAAAATTTAGGCCAGTTAGACGAGTGGGCTGAGCGATGGCAGTTGGAGTTTAATGCTGATAAGTGCGAGGCGCTACATTTTGGTAGGAATAATCAAAATAGGGCATACATGGTAAATAGAAGGGCGTTGAGGAATGCAGGAGAACAGACTGATCTTGGTATAATTGTGCATAGTTCCCTGAAAGAGGAATCTAATGTGGATAGGGTGGTGAAGAAAATTTTTGGTATGCTGGCCTTTATAAATCAGAGCATTGAGTATTGGAGTTGGGATGTAATGTTAAAATTGTATAAGGCATTGGTAAGGCCAAATTTGGAGTATTGTGTACAGTTCTGGTCACAGAATTATAGGAAAGATGTCAACAAAATAGAGAGAGTATAGAGGAGATTTACTAGAATGTTACCTGAGTTTCAGAACCTAAGTTACAGAGTTAGGTGTTTATTCTTTGGAGCATATAAAGTTGAGGGGTACTTGACAGCGGTATTTAAAATTATGAGGGGGATGGATAGAGTTGACGTGGATAGGCTTTTTCCATTGAGAGTTGGGGAGATTCAAACAAGAGGACATGAGTTGAGAGTTAGGAGGCAAAAGTTTAGGGGTAACACGAGGGGTAACTTCTTTACTCAGAGAGTAGTAACTGTGTGAAATGAGCATCCAGTAAAAGTGGTAGAGGCAGGATCGATATTATCATTTAAAAATAAGAAAATTGGATAGGTATATGAACAGGAAAGTAATGGAGGGTTTTGGACTGAATGCAGTTCTGTGGGACTAGATGACAGGAAGCATTCGGCACAGACCAGAAGGGCCGAGACGACTTGCGTCCGTACTATAATTGTTATATGGCTATGTGGTTACTATTCCTCATGTTGCTTTCCGAGGGAACAGGCATGACAGTGAAATTCCCACACCCATTTCTGATTATGACACAGATACACTTCCTGATTTTTGAAGAATATCATTTCTACCATTGTCACATTCTCTAAAGTAAATATGTCCACAATCAATGTTTTCCTACGCTCCCTATCACAGCCGAATACATTGATTGGAGACGCCCCACACGCCTGACAGAGTCATAGATACATAGAAAACTTACAGCAGTGTACAGGCCCTTCGGCCCACAATGCTGATCCGAACTGTCCTTACTTTAGAAATTATTTATGGTTACCCATAGCCCTCTATTTCTCTAAGCCCTATGTAACCATAATACAGAACATTATGAACTCATAACTTGGCTGGAGAAGTCTGAACACAGAATCTAAGGTACTAAGTTACATTTGTTTTCCAAATCAGTCACGATTGATTTTCATAGATACAACTATATCTGACTCAATACTATCAAAATGTGATACTGAAGTTATCAATACTTTTCTCATGTGGAAGGCAATTCAACTATGCACCATTATACCTAGATCACTCTGTTCTACTGCATTCCTCAACGCCCTACTATTTACCATGTATGTCCTATTTTGATTAGTCCTACCAAAATGTAGCACCTCAGACTTATCGACATTAAACTCCATCTGCCATCGCTCAGCCCACTCTTCTAACTGGCCTAAATTTTGTCGCAAGCTTTGAAAACTACTTCATATCCACAACGCCACCTATCTTAGTATCATCTGCATACTTTCTAATCCAATTTACCACCCCATCATCCAGATCATTAATGTATATGACAAACAACATTGGACCCAGTACAGATCCCTGAGGCACACCACGAGTCACCGGCCTCCAACCTGACAAACAGTTATCCACCAATACTCTCTGGCATCTCCCATCCAGGCGATATGAGAAACTTACAGGGGGAGTGGTGATCAGAGCTAGGAAGTTGGTTAGTGAAAGAAGGCCATGTAAGAAAGGAGAAAGGGGCTGGAGAGAGCACCAGAGGGAAGCGTAGATGATCTTAGTGTGGCCATTTGTATTTCGGTTAGACCCGACGTAGATTGAGAGACCGTTTCACTGAGCATTTACGCTCTGTCCGCCAGAACAAGCGGGATCTCCCTGTGGCCACCCATTTTATTTCCACTTTCCATTCCCATTCCGGTACATCAGTCCAAGGCTTCCTCCAATGTCGGGATAAGGGCACACTCAGGTTGGAGGAACAACACCTTATGTTCCGTTTGAGTAGCCTCCAACCTGATGGCATCAATATTGATTTCTCAAACTTCCAGTAAAGGTCCCTCTCCCCCTTCACCGTTCCCCATGCCCTCGTACGTCTCACGTTATCTCCTTGCCGGTCATCGCCTGCCTCTGGTGCACACCCCCCCCCCCCACCCTTTTTCTTTCTTCCAGGGCCGTCTGTCTGTCAAGAATCAACTTCCTAGCTCTTTGTTTCATCCCTTCCCCTCCAAGCTTCACCTATCGCCTGGTATTTGTCTCTCTCCTCCACCCTCCCCCACCTTTCAAATCTACTCCTCAGCTTTTCTTCTCTGGTCTTGCTGAAGGGTCTCGGCTCGAAACGTCAACTGTTCCAAAGATGCTGCCTGGCCTGCTGAATTCCTCCGGCATTTTGTGTGCGTTGCTTGGATTTCCAGCATCTGCAGATTTCCTCTTGTTTGTGAAATTGTAGGCCAGTTAGCCTAACCTAAGTGATTGGTAAACAGTGCATTATTTTAAATTACTATGATTGCACATTGCACATTCAGATGGAGACGTAATGTAAAGGTTTTTACTCCTCATGTATGTGAAGGATGTAAGAAATAAAGTCAATTCAATTCAATTATTAATGTTCAGGTTTCGAGGTATTTGGAGGTACTTTTCACATTGTTTGTCAATGATTTAGATAATGGAATTGATGGCTTTGTGGCAAAATTTGTTGATGATACTAAGATAGGTGAAGGGGTAGTTAGTGCTGAGGAAGCAATGCGATTGCAGCAAGACTTAAAGAAATTGGAAGAATGGGCAAAATGTGGCCCATGGAAAGCTGTGTTGGAAAATGTATGACAATACATTTTGGAAAAAAGAATAATAGTGCAGACTATTAACTAAATCAGGAGAATGTTTAAACATCACGGTTTAATGTGGCATCATGCTGGCACCAACGTTGTGGGCCGAAGGGCTTATTCCTGTGCTGTTCTGTGATCTATGCAGGTCCTGTGACAGCTGAAATCCTGAACCGCCTGCTACCGAAATTCCTCGCTCTCTGCTCTCTTCTTCAGCACCCGGCCTGTAATCGGCATAAGTTTCAAACTTGTATTAAAATCACAGACCAGTAGCATCTCCCCTTTCTCCCCTTTCCACAGACGTTGTCTGACCTGCACTCACATCCACACTCCCGTCCTTGTACAGCTGTGCTGCAGAGGTCAGGTCAACATGCTGCATAACAGTGGCGGACTGGAAGGGTCTACAACGGGTAGTCAAAATTGCCCAACGCATCACCGGCATCCCCAGCCTACCTTCCATCAGGGCGTATATACAGAAAGGCTCCGGAAAAGGGACAGGAACTTCAGGAAGGATCCCACCTATCCTGCCTGTGGGCTGTTTGCCCCTCTCTCATGAGGGAGGAAGCTACGTAGCATCCACAGCAGGACCACCAGACTTAAAATCGGTTATTTTCCTCAAGCAGTAAGACTGATCAACACCTCCAATGACTAAGCTAAACCTCCACAACCAACAACACCCACCCCACCACCAGCACGGTTTGAAAATTGTCTGTAGAAACCACCTGATTTCAGAGTGACTCCTGTATCGAGCGCTTTTATATTTATTGTGTTTTTCATTGCGTTCTTTATCTGAGTTTTTGTTCTGCATCAGATTCGGAATAACAATTATTTCCTTCTCCTTTACAATTCCGTATCTTGAAACTTGAATCTGTTGAGTATTTGCAACACATACTCTTTCAGAGACACGAGACTGAAGATCTGCCGTCTCAAACCATTTTCTGAAAGAACAGTGAGCTGAGCAGCGTCTGTAATGATGGAAGAGGTGAATTGTCTGTGTTTTGTGTCAAAATGTTGACTGTCTCAATCTTGACATTTTCTCCCCCAATCACCCACCCACAGTGCACGTGCTGATCAACAAATACACTTTGTACGCTGGATAAAGTAATGGTGGGAGGGGGATCTGTGATTCTCCTTTGACAGAATGCCCATTACCCTTATCTCCATCTCCTCACGCACCATATCAGCACTGGGGATTAAAAGTTTCTTCCAGAGGAACAGTGATATCTCTGGCTGTAGTGAGAGGTTGTCCAGTACGGGACAGTCGGGGTAAGTAAACTACGAGGGAAATAATCAACTTCACAACACAATTAATGTGGAAATGTGATGATCTGGTGTTTATTTAGACCAGGCCTCTCTGTCCAGTCAGGGGTCTGTTAATTAAATTTACTGTACTGTATGAACATCCATTGGTGAATCCAATTAATGCAACAGCTTTGGGCTAACTCCTGTCTGCTTAAATACTGAGTTCTGAGTTGAGGCATCTAATAGTTTGTCCACTGTCTGTTCACATGGAAGATGTTCAACAGAAACACAAGGAGACTCTGCGGGCACAAACTTGAGAGTGAACACGATCCTGATGAGGGAGAAGGTGAAGGTTTTCCAGCTGGTTGATCAATACACTGAGCTCACGGTCATTTCTACTGTTCGAGATCGGAGACTGGTGGAACATGAGCTGCTGGAAAGAGGCAGAGACCACGAGGAGTGGAGAGAAAAACATCTCCGTGGTAAGCTGGAAAAAATCCGGACTGATCAGCTGTTCCAGAGCAGCTTTTCCCGGAGTAACTCTGAATCTGGGAATTCGGCAGCAGTTGCTGGAGACCCAGGGATCGGGAAAACCACAATGGTACAAAAGATTGTTTATGACTGGGTCACGGGGAAAATATATCAACAATTCCAGTTTGTCTTCAGTTTCAAATTCCGGGGTTTAAACTTCATTAACCACAGAATAAACCTGACAGAACTCATTCTGGATCAGTATCCTTACTTTGCAAATATCCTGAGAGAGGTCTGGAAGAACCCAGAGGGATTGCTGTTTATATTCCATGGTTTGGATGAATTCAATGACGCAATTGATTTTGCTGACAGTCGGAGAGATACAGAAACTTGGTCCACATACACAGATCCTGAATTCAAGTGCAAGGTGTCTGATATTGTGTACAGTTTAATCCAGGGCAAGCTGCTCCCAGGGTGTTCAGTGCTGGTGACCACCCGCCCCACTGCGTTACATTTATTGAAAAAGACTGAGATCAGTGTCAGGGCTGAAATCCTGGGATTTTCTGGTGAGGAACGGAAGAAATATTTCTTCAGGTATTTTGAAGATCAGACGGTGGCAGCAGCTGTTTTCAGACATGTGAAGGAGAACGAGATCCTGTACAGCATGAGCTACAACCCCTCCTACTGCTCGATCCTTGCTCTGGCACTGGGCCCCTTCTTCACACCAAATGTCAGGGACCCGCAGCGAGTGCCCAAGACCATCACCCAACTGTACTCCTACTATATTTACAACATCCTGAAAAACCACAGCCGTGAGATTGAGAACCCCCGTGATATGTTACTCAGGGTTGGTCAGATGGCCTTCAGAGGAGTGTCCGAGAAGAAGATTGTGCTTACAGATGGGGATTTGATCAACTACAATCTGCAGCCTTCCCAGTTCCTGTCCGGGTTCCTGATGGAGCTTTTGGAGAGAGAGGATTCTGCCCGGAATGTGGTGTACACATTCCCACACCTCACCATCCAAGAGTTTGTAGCTGCAGTCGCACAATTCCTGAATCCACATCCCGGGGATATCTTGAAATTCCTCACTGGAGCCCACAATACCACAGATGGGCGATTTGAAGTATTTCTCCGTTTTGTTGCTGGACTCTCCAACCCAAAGACAGCTCGGGGCCTGGAGGAGTTTCTGGGTCCATTTCCTCATCAAACAACCTGCCGGGTGATTGACTGGGTGAAGGAGGAGGTTATACGCCAGATAAATATCTCTGCTGGTGAAGATGATACAAGGAACCTCCTGAACACATTGCACTACCTGTTTGAGTCTCAGAATACTGGACTGGCTCGAGGCACACTGGGATCTGTGGAAAAACTTTCATTCAGTGAAATGCCACTGTCCCCGATTGACTGCGGGATCCTGTCTCATGTCATCGGATTCTGTGATACAATAAAACACCTCTGTTTTTGGAACTGCCGTATTCAGTTTGAAGGAATACAGCGGCTGGGATCCGGGCTACACAAGTGCCAGGAGTTGAGGTAACCAGATTTCTCTCTCACTCTGAAATGTGAAACTGTTCCATTGTGTTGTTTCAATGCGAAGGAAATTGGGTAAAATCGGAGTAAATCAGATTGCGAAAAATTGTGACAAATGACCAGGGGACCGGTCAGTAATTCCACAGGGACGAGGGTTCTGTGGTTCTTTCTGATGGGATTTGGAGACTCCCATCAGATCATGAACAACAGCCATTCGTTTAGTTGTAGTAAATCACAGGATTGGCCATGTTTCTCGCTCCCTGTGACACGTCCATTGACATTATTCCTTCTCAATGTTAATGACAACTAGACCAACACAAACTGTAAGCGGGTGTGTAGGAACTTCCCATCATTTTCCCATTGACATGAGAGTGTAAGCTGTCTTTCCCAGTGAGAGCTTTAGAAATGCGGCTGTGAGTTTGTCCTCCTCTGCCCTTCCCTGTGACAGACTATCTCCATCTCTCCACCTGTGTGACTTTTCTCAATCGCCAGTACCCAGGCACTATGTGGGCATCTTTTCTCCCGATTGTGGACCTCAGTTTAGACCAACCTCTCCCATGGATCTATGTCTGCATCAGCTCCTCTTGTAGGAGCATCTTTTCTCAACACTATACTCCTGTGGGATCTCTGTGCACACTTCCATTCCCACTGTTGGACCTCTCTGCGGAAGTCTCATTCCTACTGTGCGTTCATTTCTCCCCATCCTTCTGTCGGGTCTCTCTTCCCCACTCCATTTCCCCCATGGGGGCTTCTCTTCCCACAGCCTGTGGAATCTCTCTTCCACATCCCCATTCCTGCTGTGGGTTCTCTCTTCCCAGTCCTCCTTCCCCCTATGAGATCTCTCTTCCCCACCCCTTTCCTGTTGTCAGCTCTCTTCCCCGTCCTCCTCCCCTTGTGATATCTCTAATCTCCACCCCCATTACCCTTGTGGGAACTCTTCTCGAATCCCCTTCCTCCGGTGGGATCTCAATTCCCTCTCGCCATTCGTTCTTTTGGATCTGTCTTCCCCATCTCGTTCCTCCAGTGGGATCTTTATTCCCTAACTCCTTCTTCCTGTCGGGATCACTTCCCCACCCCCTTTCCTCTGTCGGCTTCTCCCTTGCTCATTCCATTCATCCTGTGGGGATCACTTCCCCATCCCCCTTCCTCTGTCGGGTTCTCCCTTGCTCATTCCATTCCTCCTGTCGGGATCACTTCCCCATCCCCTGTCGGGTTCTCCCTTGCTCATTCCCTTCCTCCTGTGAGGTTCTCTCTTGCCCATCCCCATCTCTCCAAAAGGAATCTCTCTTCCGCATTCCGCTTTCTCCTCTGGAGTCCTTCTACCCCATTTCCATTCCTGCTATGTGGAATCACTCTTCCCCACACCCTTCATCCTGTGGGATCTCTCTTCCCCATCTCCCTTCTTCCTCTCAGAATCACTTTTCCTCATTCCCCATCGCCCTGTGGGGATCCCTGTTCCTTGTTCCCCTTCCTCCTGTGGGGATCATTTTTCCCATCACTTTTCCTGTGTTGCGGGTCTCTGCGCGCATCTCCCATGGAGATTTTCCCACCCACAATTCTTCCTTTCAGTGGGACGATCTCTCACCCTTCAACCCTGCCCCTTCCTACATTCTCACATCAGGAACACTATTCTAACTGTTGGGGAACGAGACAGAATATGGGAAATTACAGTCACATTGACAGTAAATTACTGACATTCAGTAGTGAAATTTGACAGTGGTGGGAATCCCAATCAGTGATATACTGAAGCATTTCATTTTTCCAGAAATATCCGAATGACAGATATTCCCTCATACCCATGGTTTCAATCTATTTGTTCATTAGTTTTCTCTTTGTGTTTAGACTTGGGAGTAATGACCTGGGAGATTCAGGAGTGAAACTGGTGTCTGCGGCTCTGAGGAACCCAGAGTGTAAAATACAGAAACTGCGGTAAGTACCAGACTGTTGGAGATTGTGTTTACAGTTACTGGGTGTCAGAAATTGAACATCAAGCTGATAAGTAATTGTGTTACTGATAAACACTTGGAATTTCTGATGTCTCCTGTCTGTGTGTCCTTCACTCTCACTCTCTCTCTCTCTCTCAACCCCAGGCTGAACGATGTTGGCCTCACAGGTTCTGGTGCCGAGGATCTCGCCTCCACTCTCAGTGCAAACCGTACACTTACAGAGCTGAACCTGAGTGTTAATAAACTGGAAGATTCAGGAGTGAAACTGGTGTCTGCGGCTCTGAGGAACCCGGAGTGTAAAATACAGAAACTGTGGTAAGTACCAGACTGTGAGAGTTTGTTTACAGTCACTGCGTGTCTGACCTTTTACATTGATATGATCAATAATTTTGTTACAGATAAACACTAGGGATTTGTATTGACTCCTGTCTCTCTGTGTCCTTCACCCTCACTCTCTCTCATCTCCAGGCTGTGGAAAGTTGGTCTCACGGATTCTGGTGCCGAGGATCTTGTCTCGGCTCTCAGTACAAACCAATCACTGACGGAGCTGGACCTGAGATTAAACTCGCTAACGGACCGATCTGTCCCTGCTCTCCGTCGCCTGATACTGTCCGTCCAAAGTCTGGCCTATATTGAGTGAGTATTCTTGTCAATGCTCAGTGTGATAAAATATCAGTGGATCCGCGGGTTCACCGGTGATATTTGTTTGTCAGCGTTGTTGAAATATTAACCCCAATCCCCTGTTACACTCACTGTTGTATCATTTGTTTATTTCCTCTGTATTCTTCCCTCTGTTTCAGGCTGTGGAGAAATCACTTCAGTGAGACTAGGGAGATGGAACTGAGATCTCTGCAGGAAGTCAGACCCGGACTGACAGTGAACCTGTGAACATCTGAATGAGTGAACATCCCCGCTCAAGGGATGGGGACATTTTGGTCGATTCCTCACCATCCCCTTTAATGACAACACTCCGGGTTTAATTCCCAATGGTTCTAACGGGTCACGTTTCCAACCAAGCACTCTGTGATGTCGGAGGTGTTTCCGCAGGCATGTAATTTCCCTTTGTGACCAGCGGCGCTATTTCTGCTGGATGTCCCGGTCTGAGAGTTCATTTAAGTGAGACCTTGGGGAAATACACAGATAGAAGAGGCGGGGCTCAGTCTGGGACACCGGTGTCTGGGGTGGGATTATCCTGAGAGAGAACACTATTGCTCACTATGCTGAGGAAAATACATTTAGGAGTCTGTCCGAAATTAGGATGTTAAATGAGTAAGTACCTTGGTAGCGACCCTGGAACTGCAGCGATCTCGGACACTGTCCTGAAATGTGATTTTATAACCATCGGTTTCCTGAAGCGGAGTGATAGTGAGAAACGGGACTGATGATTCAATCTGTTTACTCGTTGTTACTGGTGTGTGACTCTCAGTTAATTGTGTGTGACTCTGAGTGAATCAGGAATAGCTTATTTATTTCCGCAAGTTAGCAGGTTACACGTTGTTTAATTTACATTTACATTTGTCATGTGTGTTGGCGCGTGGCCTAGTGGACAAGGCATCGGACTAGCAACCTGAAGGTCACTGTTTCGAGCCTGAGCTGAGGCAGCGAGTTGGTGTCCTTGAGCAACGCACTAAACACATTGCTCTGTGGCACCGGGGCCTAGTGCTCGTCCCTTGGACAACATCGGTGGCGTGGAGAGGGGACAGCTTGCAGCCTGGGCAACTGCTGGTCTCCCATCAAAAAACCCTGGAAATGAAACCTTCCAAGGCGCAAATCCATGGTCTCATGAGACTAATGGATGACTATTATTATGATGAAATCAATAAGCTGCTGTAACTTGATTTGTGTTGGACTTGATTTGAGTTTGTTCGGGAACCCTATCACACACAGCGAACCAGAGCTTCTCGCAGAGGCACAGCTGAGGGAGAGGAAAGTTTGTTACCCTGGATCCCGTAACCCCCACAGCACCCACGCTGATCCCGCGCTTTTCTCGCTCCTGCCCCCCACACTTTCATTGTTCCCGCCCCCACTCTTTCCTCGCTCTCGCTACCGACCTTTCTTCCCGTCCGCCCCGCGCTCCCAAACTCTGTCCACGTCTGAACCAAAACACAGCCTAAAACCCTGTTTTTTTCTGCCATCCCTTTGCCTATCTGATAGTCCCTTAAATGTCTTGAATGTATCTGCCTCAATCACCACGCTCCGCAGTGCTTCCAGACATATGCCTCTTTTTGTATAAATAAAATAAACCCCGAAACCTTTTCCAACACCCTAACCTTGCCTATCTTAACATTTCTTAAAGGTTTCCAATGAATCTGCCTCTATCACCACCCCACGCAATATAGCCCACACACCAGCAGTCTGTAAAAAATGTAAACCCTGCACCTCATATATCCTTTGGAATTACCCCCATCTCACCTTTAAAATGAGTCCTCTGTGATTTGACATTTCAACCTCAGGGAAAATACTGTCTGTCTGGTATATCTATGTCTCTCATAAATTGTATAAAATTCAGCAGATCTACTCTTAGCCTCTCCCGCTCCTGAAACGACAACCCCAGTTTGTCAAAACTCTCAGTATAGTGCATGCTTTCTAATCCAGGAGGCATCCTGGTTAGCGCCGGCTGTATCCTCCGCAAAGCCTCAATGTCTTTCCGCTGATGGGGCCACCAGAGTTCATTACAGACTATCCAGAGTTTTGTAAACTCTCCATGGTAGCATCTTCCTTGAAAATCAACTAGCCCTTATCTCATTAAGTAGCCTCATGTGCAGCACCTTGTCAAACACCCTCTGGAAAAACAAGTAAACCATATCCACTGACTCTCCTTTGTTGATGCTGATTGTTATATTCTCAAAAATTTGCAACAGGTTTCCCATTAAGGAACCTATGCAGACTTTGCCCTAATTTTTCATGTATCCGGACATCTCATCCTCCAACAGTTTCCTAACCATGAAGTAAGACTAATTGGCCTACAATTTCCTATTGTTGCCTCCCTCCTTTCTCAAGAAGTGGCGTGACATGTGCAATTTCCAATCCACAGGAACCATTTCAGATTCAAGCAGTTCACCAAGGACACCAATAATGCCTCTGCGATCTCTTTAGCTACTTTTTCAGAAATCTGGTGTGTAGTAGAGACTGTGTTGACTGGCTGCGTCACGGCTTGCTACGGAAACAGCAAAGGAATTGAAACGAAAATCCTACAAGAAGTAATGGATTCGGCACAGTGGTTCATGGGTAAAATACGCCAAACTATTGAGTACCCCTGAGAGATTGGGGCTGAGAGAAACAGGCCAGTTTATAGATATAGCTCTGAGAGAGTGAAAGTGAGAGACACAGGCCAGTGTGTGAATATGAACCTGAGAGAGTAGACAGAGAGCCCTCCTTCTCCCTTCCCCATCCCACTTTCACTCTGCCTCCTCTTCTAGCTGCCTATCACCTCTCTCATGATTCTGCCTTCTTCTACTACCCAGTGCTTTCCCCTTACATTCCTTCTTCACCTCTTCTGCCTATCACCTTCCTGCTTCCCCTCCCCCACCTCTTGATCTTTCCTCTGATTGGCTTTTCACCTGGCACCTTCCACCCTCCCCGGCATTCTTTATAGGGCCCCTGCCCCCTTGTTCTTCAGTCTTGATGAATGGTCTCGGCCCGAAACGTTGACTGTTCATTTCAACGGATGCTGCCCAACCTGCTGAGTTCATCCAGCTTGTTTGTACGTGTTGAGTGTAAAATATGTCCCTGGGAGAGCAGGACTGAGAGACACTGGCCAGTTTATTTATATACTCCTCAGAGAGTGAGTCGGAGAGATACTGGTCGCTGTATGTATATACAGCGATAGTGAATAATAGTGAATGATCAGCCATGATCTCAGAATGGCGGTGCAGACTCGAGGGGCCGAATGGTCTACTTCTGCACCTATTGTCTATTGTCTATTGTATATATCACTGTGACAGAGGGAATGACTGAACAGAGACTGAGGACGAGCTTGCTCCCAGTGAGGTAAGGCTGGGTAAAGTCCTTTAATTAATCTAATTAGCTTAGAAGAAGGTAATGGAGGCAGCAGTTAGGGCAGTCGAGAGCTCCGTTTGCAGTATTTAGGAAGTCAGGGCGAGCTCAATTGTCCCTGATGACTACACATGTAAAAGGTGCATCCAGCTGCAGCTCCTGACAAACCACGTTAGGGAACTGGAGCTGGACCTGGATGAACTTCTGATCATTTGCCAGGCAGAGACAGTAATAGACAAGAGTTTCAGAGAGCTAGTCACCTCTAAAAGTCAGGAGGCAGGTAGCTGGATGACTCAGGACAGGGAAGGGGAATAGACAGGAAGAGCAGATCTCACCTGTGGCCGTTCTCATCAACAATAAGTGTACCGTTTTAGGATACTGTTGGTGGTGCCGACCTACCAGGGACAAGTTGTAGTGGCCGCGTTTCTGGCACCGAGACTAGACACTCAGCTCAGAAAGGAAGGAGGGAAAAGAGGAGAGCAGTAGTGATAGGGGATACGATAGTTAGGGGGACAGATAAGAGGTTCTGTGGGAGAGATCGAGAATCTCGGATGGTCTGTTGCCTCCCTGGTGTCAGGGTCCACGGTATCTCGGATCGAATTCTCAGTATTTTCAAGAGGGAGGGTGAGCAGCCGGATATTGTCCATGTAGGGACCAATGACGTGGATAGGAAGAAGGAGGAGGTCCTACAAAGAGAGTTTAGGGAGTTAGGTACAAATTTGAAGGACAGGACCTCCAGGGTTGCAATCTCAGGATTGCTCCCCGTGCCACGTGCTAGTGAGGCTAGAAATAGGAAGATAATGCAGCTAAATACGTGGCTAAGGAGATGGAGCAGGAGGGAGGGCTTAATGATTCTGGCCAATTGGGCTTCCTTCCAGGGAAGGTGGGACCTGTTCCGACGGGACGGTTTACACCTGAACTGGAAGGGGAATAACCTACCTGAACGGGTAGGTTAGCTAGTGCTGCTCTGGCGGTTTTTAAACTAGATTTGCAGGGGGAGGGGAACCAGAGTGTTAGAACAGATGGTGAGGTGGAGGAGGATAAAGTTTCTTGCGATAACTGCTTGTGTAGACAGAAATCAAAGGTTTGTATGTGATAAAAATGTTCTCAGGTGCCCAACTGGGGAAGAGGCGTCTGGCTTTCAAATAGAGAAAGATAGGAGACAGAGTGTGAGGGAGGATAGGTAGGTGATAGAGAAGGGACCGAAGGTTTGAGATGTATATTTTAACGCAAGGATCGTTATGTACAAAGCGGATGAGCTCACAGCGTGGATCAGTACTTGGAGATATGATGTGGTGGCCATTACAGAGACTTGGATGGCTCAGGGACAGGAATAGTTATTTCAAGTTTTTACATGCTTCAGGAAGGACAGGGAGGGAGGCAAAAGAGGTGGGGGTGTGGTACTGTTCATCAGAGATAGTGTCACGGCTGCAGGAAAGGTAGAAGTCATGAAGGGATTGTCTACGGAGTCTCTGTGGGTGGCGATTAGGAACAGGATGGGGTCAATTACTTTACTGGGTGTCCTGACAGGCCGCTCAATAGTAACAGGTATATAGAGGAGTAGATAGGGAAACACATCCTGGAAAGGTGTAATAATAACAGAATTGTCGTGTTGGGAGATTTTAATTTCACAAATATTAATTGGTATCTCCCTGCAGCAAAGGATATAGATGGGGTAGAGTTTATTAGGTGTGCTCAGGAAGGTTTCTTGACACAATATGTAGATAAGCCGACAAGAGGGGAGGCTGTACTTGATCTGCTATTGGGAAATAAACCTGGTCAACTGTCAGATCTCTCAGTGGGAGAGAATTTTGGAGATAGTGACCACAATTCTATCTCTTTTACCATCGCATTCGAGACGGATAGGAACAGGCAATTTAGGGAAACCTTTAATTGGAGTAAGGGGAACTATGAGGCTATCAGGCTGGAACTTGGAAGCATAAATTGGAAACAGATGTCCTCAGGGAAACATACCGAAGAAATGTAGAAAATGTTCAGGGGATATTTGCGTGGGGTTCTGAGTAGGTACGTTCCAATGAGACATGGAAAGGATGGGAGGGTACAAGATCCGTGGTGCACAAAGGCTGCTGTAAATCTAGTCAAGAAGAAAAGAAGAGCTTACGAAAGATTCAAAAAACGAGGTAATGATATGAATCTGGAAGATTATAAGACTGGCAGGAAGGAGCTTAAGAATGAAATCAGGAGAGCTAGAAGGGGCCATGAGAAGGCCTTGGCGGACAGGATTAAGGAAAACTCGAAAGCATTCTGCAAGTATGTGAAGAGCAAGAGGATAAGACGTGAGAGAATAGGACCAAACAAGTGTGACAATCGAAAAGTGCGTATGGAACCGGAGGAAATAGAGGAAGTATTTAATGAATCATTCACTTCAGTATTCGTGGCGGAAAAAGATCTTGGCGATTGTAGGGATGACTTGTAGTGGACTGAAAAGCTTGAGAATGTAGATATTAATAAAGAGCATGTGCTGGATCTTTTGGAAAGCATCAAGTTGGATAAGTCTCCGGAACATGATGGGATGTACCCCAGGCTACTGTTGGAAGCGAGGGAGGAGATTGCAGAGCCTCTGGCAATGATCTTTGCATCATCAATGAGGATGTGAGAGGTTTCGGAGGATTGGAGGGTTGCGAATGTTATTCAATTATTCAAGAAAGGGAGTAGTGATAGCCCAGGAAATTATAGGACGTCATGGGGTGGGTTGTCTACGGCGTCACTGTGGGTGGAAGTTAGGAACAGGAAGGGGATCAATAACTACTGGGTGTTTTTATATAGACCACCCAACGTTAACAGGGACATCAAGGAGCAGATAGGAAGACAGATTCTGGAAAGGAGTTTTGATAACAGGGTTGTTGAGGTGTCGGATTTTAATTTCCCAAATATTGATTGGCATCTCCTTAGAGTGAGGGGTTTAATGGGGTGGAATTTGTTAAGTGTGTTCAGGAAGGTTTCTTGACAAAATACGTAGATAAGCCTACAAGAGGAGAGGCTGTACTTGATTTGGTCTTGGGAAATAAACCTGGTCAACTGTCAGATCTCTCAGTGGGAGAGAATTTTGAAGATAGTGATCATAATTCTATCTCTTTTACCATAGCTTTGGAGAGAGATTGGAACAGACAAGTCAGAAAAGCGTTCAATTGGACTAAGGGGAATTATGAGGCTATCAGGCAGGAAAATTGGAAACAGATGTTCTCAAGGAAAAGTACGGAAGAAATGTGGCAAATGTTCAGGGAATATTTGTGGGAAGTTCTGCATAGGAACGTTACAATGAGACAGGGAAGTTATGGAACCGTGGAGCACAAAGAATGTAATAAACCTTGTCAAGATGAAAAGAAGAGCTCATGAAAGGTTCAGAGAGTTAGATAATGTTAGAGCTCTAGAAGATTATAAGGCTAACAGTACGCAGCTTAAGAAGGAAATTAGGAGAGCCAGAAGGGGTCATGAGAAGGCCTTGGCGGGCAGGATTAAGGAAAACCCCAAGGCATTCTACAAGTATGTGAAGAGCACGAGGATAAGACGTGAAAGAATAGGACCTATCAAATGTGACAGTGGGGAAGTGCTTATGGAACCGGAGGAGATAGCAGAGGTTCTAAATGAATACTTTACTTCAGTATTCAATATGGAAAAGGCTCTTCGTGATCATTCTGACGAGCTGCAGCAGACTGAACAGCTCGAGCATGTAGATATTAAGAAAGAGGATTTGCTGGAGCTTTTGGAAAACATCAACTTGGATAAGTCGCCGGGCCCGGATGGAAAGTACCCCAGGATGCTGTAAGAGGCGAGAGAGGAGATTGCTGAGCCTCTGGAGATGATCTTTGTATCATCAATGGGGACGGGAGAGGTTCCTGAGGATTGGAGAGTTGCGAATGTTGTTCCTTTATTAAAGACAGGGAGTAAAGATAGACCTGGAAATTATAGACCAGTGAGTCTTACCTCCGTGGTTGGTAAATTGATGGAGATGATCTTGAGAGACAGGATTTTTGAGCATTTGGAGAGGTATAATATGATCGGGAATAGTCAGCACGGCTTTGTCAAAAGCAGGTCGTGCCTTAGAAGCCTGATTGAATTTTTATGAGGATATGACTAAACATATTGATGAAAGAAGAGCAGTAGAAGTAGTGTATATGGATTTCAGCAAAGCATTTTATAAGGTACCCCATGCAAGACTTATCTAGAAAGTAAGGAGACATGGGATCCAGGGGGATATTGCTTTGTGGATCAAGAACTGGCTTGCCCATAAAAGGCAAAGTGTGGTTGTAGACGGGTCATATTTTGCATGGAAGTCGTTCATCAGTGGTGTGCCTCAGGGATCTGTTCTGGGACCCTTACTCATCGTGGTTTTTATAAATGACCTGGATGAGGAAGTGGAGGGATGGGTTAGTAAGTTTACTGATATCACTAAGGTTGTTGTTGTGGACAGTGTGAAGGGATGCCAGAGGTTATAGCAGGACATTGATAAGATGCAAAACTGGGCTGAGAAGTAGCAGATGGAATTAAATCCAGATAAATGTGAAGTGGTTCACTTTGGTCGGTCAAATATGATGGCAGAATATAGTATTAATGGTAATACTTCTGGCAGTGTGGAAGATCACAGGGATCTTGGGGTCCGAGTCCGAGTCCATAGGACGCTCAAAGCTGCACAGTTTGACTCAGTGGTTAAGAAGGTGTAAGGTGTATTAGCCTTAATCAGTCGTGGTATTGAATTTAGCAGCCGACAGGTAACATTGCAGCCATATAGGACCCTGTTCAGACCCCACTTGGAGTACTGTAAACACGAGGAGATCTGCTGATGCTGCAAATTCAAGCAACACACACAATAAGCAGGTAGAACGCAGCAGGCCGCGCAGCATCGACAGGAAGAAGCACAGTCGACGTTTCAGGCCGAGACCCTTCGTAAGGGCAATCTGAAAGAAGCAATAGTAAGATTTGAAAGTAGGAGGGGCAGGGGGAAATCCGAAATGCTAGAAGACAGGGGGGGAGGGGTGAAGCTAAGAACTGGAAAGGTGAGTGGGAAAAGGGATGCCGAGCTGGAGAAGGGAAAGGATCATGAGTCGAGGCCTAGGGAGAAAGAAAGGGGCAGCGGAGCACCAGAGGGAGATGGAGAACAAGCAGGGAGTGATTGTGAGAGGGGCAGAGAGCGAGAAGAAAAAGGGGCTGGAATAAATAAATAAATTTGGGATGGGGTAAGAAGGGGAGAAGGTGCATTAACGGAAGTTAGAGAAATCAATGTTAATGCCATCAGGTTGGAGGGTACCCAGACGGAATATAAGACTGTTTTTCCTCCAATCTGAGTGTGGCTTCATTTTAACAGTAGAGAAGGCCATGGACAGGCATATCAGAATGGGAATGGGACGTGGAATTAAAATGTGTGGTCACTGGGAAATCCTGCCTTCTCTGGCGGACAGACCGTAGGTGTTCCACGAAACGGTCTTCGAGTCTGCGTCGGGTCTCACCAATATATAAAAGGCCACACCGGGAGCACCGGACGCAGTAGACCACACCAGCCGACTCACAGGTGAAGGGCCGCCTCACCTGGAAGGACTGTCTGGGGCCCTAAATGGAGGCGAGGGAGGATGAGTAATTGGAGGTGTAGCAGTTGTTCCGTTTACAAGGATAAGTGCCAGGAGGGAGATTGGTGGGAAGGGATGGAGGGGGGGGGGGTCGACGAGTGGACCAGGGAGTCACGCAGGGAGCGATCCCTGCGAAAAGCGGAAATGGTGGGGGGGGGGAGGGAAGAATGTGCTTGGTAGTGGCTTCCCGTTGGAGGTGGCGGAAGTCACGGAGAACTATATGTTGGAACTGGAGGCTTGTGGGGTGGTAGGTAAGGACCGGGGGAACCCAATCCCGAGTGGGATGGCGGGTGGATGGGGTGAGGGCAGATGTGCCGGAAATGGGAGAGATGCGTTTGAGAGCAGAGTTGATGTTGGACGAAGGGAAGCCCCTTTATTTAAAAAAGGAAGACATCGTCCTGGAATGAAAAGCCTCATCCTGAGAGCAGATGCGGCGGAGACAGAGGAATTGTGAGAAGGGATAGCATTTTTGCAAGAGACAGGGTGGGAAGAGGAATAGTCCAGATAGCTGTGAGAGTCTGTAGGCTTATAGTAGATATCAGTAGATAGGCCGTCTCCAGAGATGGAGACAGAAAGATCATGAAAGGGACGGGAGGTGTCGGAAATGGACCAGGTAAATTTGAGGGCTGGGTGAAAGTTGGAGGCAATGTTAATGAAGTCAACGAGCTCAGCATGCGTGCATTTTGTCAACAGGGGGTTCTCCCTCACACAACATTTATTAGCTAAGTTTGTCTTACATTTCAGAAATTCTGCTGACAATTTTTCAATCCATTTCATGTCATTCACATATTCTGTGCGCTCCTGTATATCAGCTCCCCGCTTTCATTATGAATGGAAGGGAGAGGCAGGCAGAACAGAAGAAAACTGCAAAAGCAGTGTGTCAAAATGCGTCACACGCCTACGTTGGCAATCTTTTTAGTATTGACTGATCTTTGTCGGCATGCATAGTCTTTCGATCCCAGTTCCGAAAACCTCGCTATATCTCTAACGTCAGGTTTTGTTTTCAATGTGTACGGGCTGTTTCTAACGATCTGCCTCTCAGAGAACGCGGTGTCAATGCAATTCAATTAAAAGCAGGTTTTAGTCAAAATGTCCCTTGTTCACGAGTGGCAGACAATTGAAAACATTCAACATATTTTCTGCTCAATTCAAAGCTACGTTTTGAAAACTATCGCCCTGACTCTTCAAAGCCCAATAAAATACGAATATAAAGGGATTATCCTTGAACAGGAAGAACTTATAGACTGCGGTATCAATTAAATTGAGAGAAGTGCAGTGAATACTGAACTGGAGGCTGACCAACCTTTAATTGCTGCTTTTCAGGTCGGGGTGGAAGAAGCTGTTGGAATAACTGCGTTCCAGATTGAGATGGTCGGGATGCGTGAGTCAGAACTGCTGAGCCTGTGGAGAGAGTTGCAGGGGCCAGAGAAGAAACTGATATCTCGATTGCAGGAGGCTGAAGAGGCTGCAGGAGCAGTGCAGGCCACGTGTTTCCGTTTGGAGAAGATCAAACAGCAGCTACCGATCGCAGAAATGAGGAAGAATAAGGATTCTATGTGCTGGATGTGTGGTACATGCTGCCTTTTGCTGACTTTCCTTCGATTCAGTAAGAGACCTTTGGTCCCTCTCCCACTGAGTCAGGTGTAGCGGGGAGGGTTAGCAGTGTGCAGTGGGGGGCATGAGTGAGAGGTTGAGAGAGGAGTTGGTAGCGGGCCCGAGATATCCCCAGTTGTGACCGAGCCTGAAGGGTTTAGATAAGTGGACACGGAGGTCTTAGAGGGTTAGGAAACTCCCAGAGAAGTTGGCCTATGTAGCGCCTGAGGAACAGCGCGTGAGGTTTACTGTTTGGGAAGCAATGTCACTGTTTGTGCCTGGGCTAGGGTTTGTGTTGGCAGGAAGAGTGGGCGAGTTATTTAATAGTTATGAGTACATGACTTTTATTTGCTGAGGGGAGAGTGTAAAGGTTTTTTTTTCTTTTTCTTTGTTACTGCGTATGTTAATCAAAATGGTTTCTTTGTTTTGTTAAAAGTAGGAATGCTTCTTTATTGCGAGAGATTGCTGGAAGCTTGTTTGGGTTAAAATTTACTGATAACGAGAATTGTATTCCTTTGTAAACTAATTGGGATTAATGCTGCTCTTTCTTCTGAGTCTGTAAGCTATTGTTGACGGGCTTTTAGGTAGTCGGCGCGAGGGGGCGAGATAGAGAGGACGCGATGCTGTAAACGGGGCGAGGAACGGACCCCAAGCAGGGGTCCAAGGCCAGGGGGTACCCCGAGGAGAGCAGATGAAGCTAGATGTGCTTGGTTGACCACTTCGGATGGTCCTGAGCTGCGAGTCGAGGAGTTCGGAGGGGAGCGAATGGTGGCAAGACGACTTCAGTAATTGAGCTCCAAAGGTTGTGCACAAAGTGGTTTGGACTTTGTTAATTTTGGCGCCTTTTCGTTATTTTCTTTTCCTTCATATATACTGCATGGTTATTAATCAGTTATAGTAATCTTTATAAATTGTAATCATTTAATCGCATATGGTGTCCTGTTTGTTCTTTCGTGAAGCGGGGACATCAAACAGCATTCACACAAGCTGATTACCCAGTTTGGTGGGGCCGAAGGCTGCTACCCCTAGACGAGAACGAGCAGAGCGAGCCTAAGTCGACCCAGGGGGTTACAATTACATTTCCTGGCCTATATTTCCTGAAATGTAACTGATTTAACCTGGAAATGAAAATTAGTCGTCTGTGATAGTAGAACAGTAAATAAAGCACAACTATTCCCTGGTCATTATCCAGTTATCAATTTGTCTGTTATTCCTGGAAATGTGTTCAGTACAGTTGTTGCTAATGAAGTTCACAAGAATAATCTCCGGAATGATCAGCTTTATGTTTGAGGAGCATTTGGTGTTTCTGGACCTGTGCTCAATGGAATTCAGAGGGATGGTGGGGTGGTGGAGGGATGTATGCTTAAGTAAACCTACCGAATGCTGAAAAGCCTGGATACAGTGGACATGGAGAGGATGTTTCCATTAGACAGTGAGTCTATCATCTGACAGAACAGTCTCAGGATAAAGATGTTTCCCTATAAAACTGGTATGAGAAAGATTTTTTGGCCAAACTTTGTCTGATCTGTGGATTTGTTTTGCCGCAGAGGTTGGTTGAGGATGCCATTTGGGTATATTTATGACAGAAATTAATATATTCATGATTGGCGAGTAGCTCAGGATTACAGGAGGAAGGCAGGAATATGGTGTTGGAATGTAAATCAGCCATGGTTAAATGGTGGGGCAGACCAGATGGATCAAATCACCTAATTCTGTTCCTGACTGAATGATGGCTCCTCCTTATCCCATATCGTTTTCTGATGTGTGAGGGACAATAAAAGATTGTTTACTGCGATCATTATATCGACTTCAACTTTTAATTTTCAGTGAGTTTCGTTCTTAGTAACATTAAGCAGAAATGTTTGGTTCTCGTTTTTATTGTTAATGTGCTTTATTGTCTCTCTGGTTAAAGTTAGACCTGTGGTGAGAGGTTAATTGGAAGAAAAAAACCTAACTGGAAGCCAACCACGCCTGAAGACGAGGGAACAGCAACAAGTGAACCAGCCCGAGGACTGAAAGCATAAACTGGAGAGAACAACTCTGAATCAACTGACTCGGAGTTCTCATTGATTCAGGTAGGAGAAAGTTTGGTGAGTCTCATTTACTCAAACACTGGTCCTTTAGACATTACACACTTGTACAAGGGAAGGTAGGATTTAGTTGGAGTGGGACTGAATGTGCGGAGAAGAACCAGCTATGCCTCTGTCAGACCCAGTTGCAATCACTCCAGGTCTGGTAATGAGATTCCAGCAGTACAGCCCTTTAAAACCACTCCTATTCTGCGGAAGTCGAATCAGGATAAAGTCTCTCAGAGACCGTACGGTACAAACTCTTTATTCCAAGTACCCGGGGATACTTTATTCCAAGTACAGTCGATGACTGTTCCCGCCCAATCCACTAACTGACTAACAATTCAATAATTCCCCTTACACCACAGATATATCCGTTGAGATACTCCCCACACAATACAGGCTGGAGCCAAAGATATTTACTACATGACAGCCCCTGAAGACAAATTACAAAATAGTCATAATGGCTTACACACACAGAACAGTCTGACACTATCCTATCTCTGTGCATAAACACACAAGGAGATAATCATCCTGAAACCCTAGCCAGCCACCCTCAAGAAGAAATATGGCGCAGCATGGCTTAGTTTATCTGTTGATCATCAGCAGTTTCTTTCAGAAAAACAGGCTGTTATAGTTTAACGAAGTGTTAACCTTTTACATACTTTATCATTCCCTCCTTTAGATCATTACATGATCAACAAAGCAGTAATGTTTTACAGAGAAAGCAACCAAGTGCAGCATTGACTTCTCAGTGGGCAAAAACAGTGTACAACAGTAATTATAACAATGATATGTACAACTATTAGGCCATAATGCAATATCATGCCCCACATATTACCAAACAGGCCTTCGAAGTTCACCATTTCGGCCCTTCGGTGAAACCGTGAAAATCCTGCCCTACTTTCTTGATGCTGTCAATCTCCTCGGCATTGTGCATGGGGAGGGATGTAACGTTAGTAGACTCATCAGGGATACAGGTGCAGCATTCTGTGTCAATAATAGCACAGGTTCCCTCTTTCTCAGCTGGGATAGACTCTACAGCCGTACGATTCTGTACAACTGTTTGCCGGATTGCAATCATTTCAGTGGATATTTCTGTTACTTGGGCCTATGATTCTGTCAGGGCCCCTGCAATATTGTGGCCAGCTCCTCAAGTGCTTGTAGCCAAATTGATTCTCTCTCATGAATTCCTGGCTACTCCATAGGAGAGAAAAGCGATCATCCAAAATCGCTCAGTCTCAGTTATTCCTCTCGGCTTCTGGGCAACTGCGGTTCTGGCCAGGATGCATGTTTCCCAGTACAGGAAGCTCAGTTTGGTGGGGGCCTGAGATACCATACCTCAAAACACCGACAGCCACAGTCATCTCTGACTGGACCACAGTTTCTCACTCTCTTCCCCAGCTGTTATTTAAGGAAGCCCAGGCTGAGAGTTCCTCACTCTGGTTGAGCAGGATTACTGACATTGGAATCATAGTTTTACCATGCTGTGGAATTTCGACACAAACCCAGCAGGCACCTGGTTCTACCTGTTTGGCATAGGTGTGACAGAGAGACAGAAAGGTGTTAACATGGGGCCCCCCAGAAAGACATAAACACGAAGACATCTGTTACATTTTCGTAACGGTTTAAATGAACCAGCAACAATAGACCACACCTGGAGTGTGGTTTTGATGTTAAAACCACTGTCTTTATTCGTATCTACTTATAATATAAAAAAATAAGCAAAATAATCAAAAGCTAGAAGTGTTATGAGTACACATATGTGTAAATATAATTCCCAAACCACTGAGCTCAGGGAATACCAAGCTTAAAGTCTTGAGATGGTAAAGTATGAAAGTTCAGTTCATCCACGGAATCAATGACGAGGGAGAGATATTTTTAATCCAAGGTGAATGTCAAGAGAAGGCAATTACGTTGAATTCCACAAATTCCACAGTGGCAAAACAGGATAACAGTCGCTGTAGGTCTTTCCGTCGTTGTTCTAAATCCACATACGAATTATCTCCAAAAGAAGCTTATCACAGGAGTACTGTCTTCAGAAGGAACTACCACCCAAGCAAGGGTTAACACACAGGTATATTCCGCAAGGTACTCCCAATCCAGATCCAACACACAAAGTATTACCGACAGTGATTACCACAGAATATCCCTTCTCACAAGTGTTTACCACATAACACACTCGAATCCAGCTAAGGGTTAACAAAAGTGGTAGCCACGGGATACTCCAACAAAATCCCCAGATGGATTATACGAATTAACACCAACAGTGATTTGTCACAGGGGTACCTCTTCAAGTGAATTACCACACCAAGGCAAGGGTTAGCACAAGTGGTCCTCACAGGATACTCCCAAACCAACAGATCCACTCCATTGGATCAAACCAAATGACAATCACGCATTCGGTATACGCTGGATCAATAATCAACCCACCTTGTGGGCACAGGAGAGTGCAATCAATGACCCTTGGCCACTAGGCCATTTGTTTCAAAGCTTCCATCTTCTTTCTTTCTCTCTGGCTGACTGTGACTGTCCTTGCTTAAATAAAACAAACTGTGAGCTATGTAAACACAAGCTGCGAGCAAGTGTAAACACGCTGCACAGTCAAATAGTTCCGCCCCTCTCTCTCTCTCTCTCTCTCTCTCAGTAAGAATCAAACAGGAGCCGGGAAAGCCAGGCATGTATACAAAGGAATTTAGAAGGAGAATTTAGAATTTAGTATTTTCTCCCCTTCTTGCCATTTTAGTTATCTTCTGTTGCACTTTAAAAGTATCCCAATCCTCTCACCTCTCCTATCTTTGCTATGTTATACATCTTCTCTTTCATTTTTATACTGTCCTTGACATTTCTTGTCATCCACGGTCGGCCCCTACTCCCCTTAGCTGGCTTTTACCACTGAGATGGGTGGGACTAAAACCAGAGGCCATGGGTTAAGGGTGAAAGGTGAAATGTTAAGGGAAACATGAGGGGAAACTTCTTCACACCGACAGTCATCCGGGTGTGGGATGAGCAGCCAGCACAAGTGGTGCATGCGAGCATGTTTTCAACATTTAAGCGGTTCGTGTAGGTACCTGGATGGTAGGGGTGTGGGAAAGGGCAGTTTAATTAGTTCAGCACAAACCAGATGGCCCAAATGGCCTGTCTCTGTATTGTAATTTTCCACAAGAACCTGAAGTAACACTAATATTCACTGTAAGTCCTTTTAACAGCTGTGCAGTCCAACCATTCACCTCAGAAGGATTTTTTTATATGGCGTTAAAATTGTGGAACGTTAAGTTAATAATACGTAAAAGAAAATCCCAGATGCACGTCAAGAAAGACTATTTGTGTGAGACTGTTTCAGTTACTGTGGGGCCAGTCACCCATGCAGCTCAGCAGGAACAGGGAATCATACCAATGGAGAGAGTCAAACTGAGCCAAGGCACAGATTGGAGACGGCAGAAATGCCCCAGTCTTATTTAAGACAGGAAGATCATCAGGGAATTAATGGTCATTCCAGACACCAGCACTCTGCCCAGTCAGGAGATGATTTCTCTGTCCAACTCGGGTTCAACCTCATTGTAACAGTGAGGAACAGCCAGATCAAAAATTGGCGACTCAAGTAATCTCATCTGAAATGTTGTCCTACAGCCATTGATGGACGTTGTAAATCATTTTACAGGTTAAAAACGAGAAGGAATTTGTCTCCAGGAATCTCAAACACAGCCCGCCAGTTTTGCTGTCTCTGTCCAGATATTTAAGAAGTGGAGCGAGGGATTCAATCGACCATCCTTCCTGCTCAGACTGTGGGGAGGGATTTATTCGGTCATCCTTCCTGCTCAGAATGAGGGAAGAGATTCACTCGGTGATCCGACCTACAGAGACACCATCGAGTTCACACTGGGGAGAAGCCGTTCACCTGCTCAGTCTGTCGGAAGAGATACACTGATTCATCCAGTCTACAGAGACATCAGCGAGTTCACACTGGGGAGAAGCCATTCACTTGTTCAGAATGTGGGAAGCGATTCACTCAATCTTTCACCCTACGGATACATCAGCGTGTTCACAACGGGGAGAAGCCATTCACTTGCTCAGTCTGTGGGAAGGGATTCACTCAGTCATCCCACTTACAGAGTCACTTGCGAGTTCACACTGGGGAGAAGCCATTCACTTGCTCAGTCTGTGGGAAGAGATTCACTCAGTCATCCCACTCACAGAGTCACTTGCGAGTTCACACTGGGGAGAAGCCGTTCACCTGCTCAGAATGTGGGAAGGGATTCACTCAGTCATCCCACCTCTTGGCACACCAGTCAGTTCACAGTAGGGAGAGGCCATTGTTATGATTCCTTCGGTTTTGTTTGCTGTAGACTGTCATTTTAAGAGAGAGAGAGAGATTAAGAAGGAGAATCAGTCTGACTTGCAGCTTGTTTACATCGCGTGCAGCTTGTTTAGTTTTAACCGAGGACACAGACACTCAGAGTCAGACAGAGACGAAGGAGAAAAAATGGAAGGATCAAAACTAGGGAACTACTGACCAAGGGTCACTGATTGCAACTTTCCTATGCCCACAAGGATGGGTTAATTATCGATTCATCGTACATCGAATGTGAGGTTGTTACCTCTTTTGATCCATAGGAGTAGATCTGATTTGGGGTATCATGTGAAGACCACTGATGTGTTAACCCTTGCTTGGGTGTGGTGTGGTTATTCACTTGAAGACGATACCCCTTGTGACAAGACACTTTCGGTGATAATTCGTATGTGGTTTTGGAACGACGACGGATAAAACCTACAGCAAATGTTGTCTTGTTTTACCAGCATGGAACCTGTGGAATTCGACATAATTGCCTTCCCTTGACATTTATCCTGGATTTCAAATATCTCTCTCATCACCTATTCCGTGGATGAACTGAACTTTCATACTTTACCATCGCAAGACTCCAATGCTTGTTTCCCCCGAGCTCAATAGATTGGGAGTTTTATTTACACACATATATACACATAACACTGTTAGCTTTTGTTTGTCTTGTTTAAATTACTATTTTACGAGTAGATTCTAATAAAGATAGTTTTAACATCAAAATAGACTCCAGGTGTAGCCTATTGCTGCCGGTTCGTTTCTAAAGCATTACGATTCATAACAAAATTTGGGCCTGCGTCCGGGATATGAACAGATTTGGGGGTGTAGTCATTAATTATCGATTTCATCGGGGAAATTCCTTTTGATTTATTTGTGTGTGGAAAATCAGTAGCAATGGATGTTGATAGATGTCTGGAAGCGCTAGCCTCTGAGGCATGGGAGGACGCCAAAAGGATTGAGTTGTTGAGTACTGCTAAAAGGTTAAAAATTGCTAAGGTGAAATCAACAATGAGGAGGGCACAGAAGCAGAGGATAATAGCTGAAGATTATGTATCTGAGGGTTTGTTTAAAGTGGAGGAGTTGGAGGCGTTTCCTGGAAGTAAACCTCGTGAGCTTGTGCTCCAGTACAAGTGAGAAAAATTAAATGCGGAGGCTGCGGAAAGGCAGAGGCAGTTTGAGGCTAGAGAGGCAGAAAAACAGGGAGGAAGCAGAAAGGCAGAGGCTGTTCCAGCTGGAAAATATAGAGAGATTGCAGCAAAGGGGTCTTGCGTTAGGCTCTAGTGATAAGTTTAAGGCCAGTGGGGAAGTTAAATTGGTATCTGCATTTGACAAAGCAGAGGTTGATAAATACTTTCAGCATTTTGAGAAGGTTGTTCAAAGTTTAAAGTGGCCAAAAGAGGGTTGGCCTATTCTCTTACATAGTGTAATTAAGGGGAAGGCTCAGCAAGCCTATTGTGCTTTGACAGTTGAAGAAACAGCTGATTATGACATCGTGAAACAGGCTGTGCTCAAAGCTTACAAGTTGGTCTCAGAATCATACAGGCAAATGTTTAGAAATTTAAGGAAGTCTATGAATCAGACTTGTACGGAATGTGCTTATGGGAAGTATTTGTGTTATCATCGTTCATATTTTTATATGCGGTCAACGCTGGTGCACATATAAAAATATGAATGGTGATTTTGACAGCTTGAAAGAGTTGGTTTTAATTGAAGAATTTAGAGGGTGCGTGCCTGATGACATAAAGAGATATTTAGATGAATGGGATGCTGCCACTTTGCAGGAGTCTGCTAGATTAGCAGATCAGTTTGCTTTAACTCATAAGGTTAAGTTTAACTTGAATAAGAGTTTCCAAAAGAGTAGCAGGGATCTCCAGGGTAAACCCGAAATTAAAGCTGGGACTAGTAACAAGAGTAATGATGAAGGGATGCAGTTGAAGGAGAAATATTCCTGTCTTACTTGTTACTATTGTAAGAAAGCTGGTCATATGATGGCGAATTGTTGCCTCCTGGGGAAGAAAAAGGAAAAGGAGGCAGTCCCGAATGCCTGTGTTCAGTATGTTGAAGCACCAGTGAACCCACAGAGTTCTGAACATTCTATTGAGTCTTAGTTAAGGATTTGAGAGGTCTGAGCCAGTTAAGAAGAGATTTGATTATTTTATGTCAGATGGAATTGTATTATTAAAGGAAGGGTCAACCCCGGTACCACTGAAAATTGTTTAAGATACAGGGGCTTCTCAGTCACTTATATTTGACAGCATTCTAAAGTTTGGTGATGAGACAGAAAATGGTGAGGTAAATCTTATTAAAGGCATTGGGGGCGGTGTGGTTTCTGTACCATTGTACAAGGTAACTTTACAGTCAGGGTCGGTTTTGGGACCTGTTAAAATTGGATTGTGCTGCAGTTTACTGGTGAGAGATGTTACTTTGCTGTTAGGGAATGCCCTGGCAGATGGTAAAATTGTTCCTGCAGTGCAGTTGACAACTAAGCCGACCACTGACGACCCACAGATGGATTTTAACATTTATCCTTCCTGCGCAGTAACTCGAAGTATGGCTTAAAAGTCTGCCGACGCAGACGGTTCTGTGCTGCATGATTCTGATACCCATGATAGCCAAAATCGTCATTCAGTTTATGATGACTTGTCAGGGACTTTTCTGCCTTCATTGTTACAACAGGATTCAGGTAGTAAGTCTGATGAGAAAGATTTATCCCTGTCTAGGAAGGAGATTATAGCAGAAGAGAACCGAGACCTTGAGAATGAAGCTTTAAAAGAAACAGTTCTCTCAGATGATGAGATTAAGAAAGTGCCAGTAGGGTATTATCTCAAGGATGGAGTGTTAATGAGGAAGTGAGGGCCTCCTGCTATACCAGCGAGTGAGGAATGGACAATTGTTCACCGTTGTAGTTCCTAAAGTTTATAGTACTGAATTTTTAACTTTGGACCAAAGTATGCCCTTAGGTGGCCATTTTGGAGTGAAAATAACTGTAAACAGGTTTATGAAATAATTTTACTGGCCTAATTTGAGGAAAGATGTGACCTTTTGCAAACCTGTCACACTTGTCCAGTTGTGGGTAAACCCTACCAGGTCACCACAGTGGACCCACTGGGGTCTATACCTGCATTCTGTGAACCCTTCTCTAAAGTTATAGTGGATTGTGTTGGCCCATTGCCAAAGCCTAAAGCTGGCCATCAGAATCTGCTAACTATTATGTGTATTTCATCCAGATTCCCAGAGGCAATACCTCTCAGAAATATTGAAGCTAAAACTGTAGCGAAAGTTCTTACCAAGTTGTTTTTTTCACTTTTTCTGGATTGCCTAAAGAAATCCAGTCTGATCAAGAAAGTAATTTTACACCTGGATTATTTCAGTAGGTAGTTTATGAATGGGAACTGAACAAATAACATCATCTGCGTACCATCTGGAATCACAAGGGCTGTAGAAAGTTTTCATTCTACACTCAAAACAATGATTAAGACATACTGTGTTGAAAATGGAAAGACTGGGATGAAGGAATATATTTGCTTTTGTTCTCAGGAAGACCGTCAGCACAGGATCACTGGGCTTTAGTTCACTTGAACTTGTATTTGGTTGTAGACTGAGGGGACCTTTGACCTTGTTAAAGGAAGAGTGGATTGATGAGGATGTACATGTCAACTTGTTAGACTATGTTTCGAAGTTCAAAAAAAAACTACACCAAGCGTGTAGTCTAGTGAGACCAAACTTAAAGATTCTCAAAACAAAATGAAGTGCTTGTTTGACAAGCGGGCTTGCGAAAGAAAATACCAGGTGGGGAATATCTTATCTTATGTTATTTTATCTCAAATGTTGACGAATCCACTCCAGGTGAAACTCAATGGACCGTATGAAATAGACTCTCAAATTAATGTTGTGAATTATGTTATTAAAACACCCTACTGACGTAAACTAACACAGGTTGTACACATAAATATGATAAAGCCTTATTTTGACAAACAGGCACCATCTGTGAGTGTTGTTGTCAAAATATATGAAGCTAGTAACCCTGAGAATGAAACAATTTACTCGTCTGAGACTTTTCACAAGCCAAACGTGGTCCCAGTTAGGCTAATGAACTCGGTTGTTCTAGAAAACATTGATAACAAGTTGGCTCATCTGCAGCCAAAGCAACAACAATAGCTGAAGGAATTAATTCTGAAGTTTAAAGATTTATTTCCTGATGTTCCCAAGGAAACTACGATCCTAGTACATGATGTAGATATTGGTCAAGCTAAACCTATCAAACAACACCAATATCGTATGAAAGTAGAAATGTGTAAATTGGCTGAGCAAGAATTTGAAAATATGCTGGAAAATGGTATTATTAGTCCTTCAGCATCAGATTGGAGTCACCCCCCCGTTATTGTGCCCAGACCTGATGGTAGTGTTAGATTTTGCACTGATTATAGGAAGGTAAATGCAGCAACAAACCCGATGCCTATCCTGCACCTAGGGTGGATGATTGCATCGATAAAGTTGGAAAAGCTGAATTTCTTACAAAGAATGATCTGTTGAAAGAGTATTTGTGTGTTCCATTGATGGACAGAGGTAGAGAAATTTCTGCTTTTGTGACACCTTCTGGGTTGTATGAATACAACGTTTTGCTGTTTGGAATGAAAAGTGATCCAGGATCATTCCAGAGAACGTTTGAATCTGTAATTCGAGGGTTAGAACACACAGATGCCTATATTGATGACTTAGTCACATTTAAGAAAAACTTGGACAGATATATGGATGAGAGGGTCTTGGAGGGATAAGTCGCAGGTGCAGGTCAGTGGGACTAGGCAGAAAAATGTTTCGGCACAGCCAAGAAGGGCCAAAAGGCCTGTTTCTGTGCTGTAATCTTCTATGGTTCTTAGAGAAAGAGTTGTTGTCACTCATCTTGGCTTTGCGGCATTTCGATGTTGATGTTTGTCCTGAGAGGAAACCTCTTGTAGTTTATACAGATCATAATTTCTTGGTGTTTTTGAATAAGGTAAAGGACAAAAACAGAAGAATGTTATACTAGCATCTGATTTTGCAAGAATATGATATTGTGATAACGCATATAAAATTCATGGATAATATTATTGCCGATTGTCTTTCCAGATGCTAAGCTTACAGTTTTAATAGTGAAGCAGAATCTGGTATCTGTAAACGCTGCTGCAATGTGTTACATGATAACCGTATGTGTATTGTTTTATATACTGTAGTTCGAGGTAAAAATTTTGCTCTTTGAGATCAAAAAAAAAATTTTGGTGAGAGGGGAAGTGTTATGAATCCCTCGGTTTCATTTGCTGTGGACTGTCACTTTAAGAGAGTGCCTGAGTGAGGTGGGGACTAACAATGACGTCAGCCGCTGACTTTCTCAGCTCACTTTTGATTTTTACAGAGAGAGAGCTCAAGGAGGCGGGACAGTCTGACTTGCAGCTTGTTTACATGACTTCCAGTTTGTTTCATTTTTAGCGAGGACACAGACACTCACAGTCAGAAGGACGCAAAGAAAGAGAACAAAAAGATTTAGACAAGGAAGCTAGTGGCCAAGGGTCACTGTTTGGAACTCTCCTGAGCCCACAAGGGTGGTTTGATTATCGATCCAGTGCACTTCGAATGTGCGCCTGTCACCTCGAATAATCCACAGGAGTGGATTTTGTTTTGGGGAGTCCTGTGGAGACCACTTATGTGTTAACCCTTGCCTGGGTATGTGCTGTGGCGATTCACTTGAAGACGATATCCCCGTGACAATTCACTTTTGGTAATAATTTGTATGTGGATTTGGAACGACGATGGATAAAATCTATGGTGACTGTTAACTCATTTTAACCACCGTGGAACCTGTGGAATTCAACATCATTGCCTTCTCTCTGCATTTACCCTGGATTACAAATCTCTCTCTCACATCCCTTATTCCAGGAATGAACTAAACATTCATACTTAACCATCTCAAAACTCTAAGCCCAGTTCTCCACCTCCATCCCCCCCCCCCCCCCCCCCCAACACCAAGCTCAATAGTTTGGGAGTTATAGCTATACATAACACTGTTAACTTTGGTTTATCTTGCTTAAGTTACTAGATTATAAGAAGATACTAATAAAGATAGTGGTTTTAACATCAAAACCAGACTCCAGGTGCAGTCTATTGCTGCTGGTTCGTTTCTGAAGTGTTACGGTTTGGAACAAAATGCTAGAATCTTTCCTGTCAAACCCTATGATCATAACTTATAACTGTTACCCCACCAGGTGCTGCATTCAATTAAACCTCTTGTCGTTCTAGCGAACAAAAACTGATTATTGGAGAACTCAGTGAGATAGAAGGTGCAAGATAATACTTCATAATGAAGTCAATTGTTGCAGGAAACTTTATTGATATACTGTACATCATTGCCTCAGTCAAAGTAAGAATTATAAATCTCAATTGTTTAATCACATATTGTGCACCATTTGTTATTTTGGGGTACAGTACTGACTTATAACAGGGGGCACATCATGCAGCATCCACCCAAATGAGATTTCTTTTCTAGGCTGGGGTGCTATGACCCCCTATATTAAGTTGCTAGCGGAAGCAATATTTACATAAGGTTAGATGACTCAGTGAATCGCTTCCCACCTTCACAGCAGGAGAACAGCCTCTCCCCAATGTGAACGCAATGATGAACATTTAGTTGATTTGGCTGAGAGAATCTCTTCCCAACGTCTGAGCAGGTGATCAGCCTCTACCCAGTGTGAATTCGCTGGTGTCTCTGTAGTTGAGATGACCAAGTAAATCCCTTCCCACAGCCTGAGCAGGTGAACGGCCGCTCCCCAGTGTGAACTCGTTGGTGTGCCAGAAGGTCGTATGACCGACTGAATCCCTTCCCACATTCTGAGCAGGTGAACGGCCTCTCCCCGGTGTGAACTCTCTGATGTTCCTTCAGTTGAGATGACCAAGTGAATCCCTTCCCGCACACGGAGCAGGTGAATGGCCTCTCCCCGGTGTGAACTGACCTGTGTACCAGTAGGTGGGATGACCGAGTAAACCCCTTCCCACAGTCTGAGCAGATGAATGGCCTCTCTCCAGTGTGAACTCGCTGATGTACCTGCAATTTAGATGAGCAAGTGAATCCCTTCCCACAGTCTGAGCAAGTGAATGCCCTCTCTCCATTGTGAACACTCTGATGTTCCTTCAGTTGAGATGACCAAGAGAATCCCTTCCCACAGTCTGAGCAGGAGAATGGCCGCTCCCCAGTGTGAACTCGCTGATGTACCTTCAGATTAGATGAGCAAGTGAATCCCTTCCCACAGTCCGAGCAGGTGAACGGCCTCTCACCAGTGTGAACTCTCTGGTGAGCCATTAGGTTGGATGACAGAGTGAATCCTTTCCCACACACTGAGCAGATGTACGGCCTCTCTCCAGTGTGAACTCGCTTATGTACCTTCAGTTTAGATGACCGAGTGAATCCCTTCCCACAGTCTGAACAGGTGAACGGGCTCTTCCCAGTGTGAACTGACTTGTGTACCAGCAGGTCGGATGACCGAGTGAATCCCTTCCCACAGTCTGAGCAGGAGTACGGCCTCTCTCCAGTGTGAACTAACTTGTGTACCAGTAGGTCGGATGACTGAATGAACCCCTTCCCACAGTCTGAGCAGGTGAACGGTCTCTCCCCAGTGTGAACTCGCTGATGTAGCTTCAGTTGAGATGATAAAGTGAATCCCTTCCCACAGTCTGAGCAGGTGAACGGCCTCTCCCCAGTGTGAACGCGCTGATGTACCTTAAGATCAGATGACGAAGTGAATCCCTTCCCACAGTCTGAGCAGGTGAATGGCTTCTCCCCGATGTGAAATCGCTGATGTACCTTCAGTTGAGATGATGAAGTGAATCCTTTCCCACATTCTGAGCAGGTGAATGGCCTTTCTCCTGTGTGAACTCTCTGATGTACCTTCAGTTGAGATGAGCAAGTGAATCCCTTCCCACATTCCAAGCATGTGAATGGCTGCTTCCCGGTGTGAACTGACTTGTGTACCAGTAGCTGGGATGACCGAGTGAATCCCTTCCCACATTCTGAGCAGATGAATGGCCTCTCTCCAGTGTGAACTCTTTGATGTTCCTTCAGTTTAGATGACTGAGTGAATCCCTTCCCACACACTGAGCAGGTGAACGGCCTCTCCCCAGTGTGAATTGACTTGTGTACCAGTAGGTGGGATGACCGAGTGAATCCCTTCCCACAGTCTGAGCAGGTGTACGGCCTCTCCCCAGTGTGAATTCGCTGATGTACCATCAGTTTAGATGAGCAAGTGAATCCCTTCCCACAGACTGAGCAGGTGAATGGCCGCTCTCCACTGTGAACTCTCTGATGTTCCTTCAGTTGAGATGACCAAGTAAATCCCTTCCCACACACTGAGCAGGTGAACGGCCTCTCCCCAGTGTGAACTTGGTGATGCTCCCTCAGTTGGGATGGGTAAGTGAATCCCTTCCCACAGTCTGAGCAGTTGTACGGCCTCTCACCAGTGTGAACTCGCTGGTGTGCAGCTAGGGTCCATGACTGAGTGAATCCTTTCCCGCAGTCTGAGCAGGTGAAAGGCCTCTCCCCAGTGTGAACTCGCTGATGTACCTTTAGTTTAGATGACCGAGTGAATCCCTTCCCACAGTCTGAACAGGTATACGGCCACTCCTCAGTGTGAACTCGCTGGTGAGCCATTAGGTCAGATGACCGAGTGAATCCTTCCCCACAAATTCAGCAAATGATCAGCCCCTGCCCAGTGAACTGACTGGTGTGCCCACAGGTGGGAAGACCGACTGAATCCCTTCTCACACACAGAACAGGTGAATGGTCTTGCCCAGTGGGAACTTGCTGATGTAACTTCAGTTGAAATAACAGACTGAATCCATTCCCACCGTCTGAGCAGATGATCGGGTCCCTCCTGTGTAGGATGACGGATATGCCAGTCACACAGATGATCAACTGAATCCCTCCCACAGTCTGAGCAGGAAAGATGATCGAGTGAATCCCTTGTTCCACTTCGTAAGTATCTGGACAGCGACAACAAAACTGGTGTGTTGTGTTCAAGATTCCCGCAAATTCCTCGTCGTTTGTAACCTGTAAACAGATTTACAAAATCCATCAATGGGTGTAGGACAACCTTTCAGATGAGATTACTTGAGATGTCAAGATGTGATCTGTCATCACACTATTACAGTGAAGTTCAACACAAGTTGGAGAAGGAAATCACCTTCTAACTGGGCTCAGTGCTGGTATCTGGAATGACCATCAAACTCTTTGATGGTCTTCCTGTCTCTATAAGAATGGGGCATTTCTGCCATCTCCAGTCTGTGACCTGGCTCAGTTTGACTCTCTCCATTGGTATTATTCCATGTTCCCACTGAGCTGCATGGGTTCCTGGCCACAAAGTAACTGAAACATTCTCACACAAATAGCTGACAGTGCATTCCACTCTCTGTGTAGAAAACTTACCCCTGACATCCCCACAGTATCTATTTCAAATAACCTTAAACTGTGCCCCCTTATGTGAGCCATTTCAGCCCTGGGAAAAAACCTCCGGCTATCCACAAGGTCAATGCCCCTCATCATCTTAAACACCTAAAAAAATGCTTGAAACATAAAGAATGAAATTATGCGTTACTTTGAGGATTTGTCAGAAGTATACCAAATTATGAGGGTACAGATAGGGTAAATGCAAGCAGCTTTTTCCTCTGAGGTTGGGTGGGATGACAACTAGAGGGCATGGATAAGTGAGGAAGGTGAAAATTTAACAGGAAAATTTGGAAAAGCTCTTTACTGAAATGGTAGTGTGAGCATGGAATGAGATGCCAACACAAGTGGCAAATATGAGCTTGGTTTCATCATTGAAAGGAAGTTTGGATGGGAGCATGGTTGGGAGGGGTATGGAGGGTGATGGTCTCGGTGCAGGTAGATGCATTAGACAGTTTAAATGGTTTTTTTTCGGCATTGACCAGATGAGTCAATAGCCTGTTTCTGTACTGAACTGCTCCACGTTTCTATAACAAAGAAGCTGGCCAAACTTGTTTGGAAGGGAAAAGGTAGGAGTGACAATGGAGCAGCAATGGCTGGAGTTTCTTGGAGCAATTCGGGAGATGAGTGATCGATACATCCCAAAGAAGTGGAAGCTTTGGAAAGGCAGGAGGACACAACTGTGGCTGGAATGAGAAGCCAAAGCCAACATAAAAGCCAAGGAGAGGGTAAAGAAAAGAGCAAAAGCTATTGGGAAGCTAGAAACCAACAGAAGACAATTAAAAAAAGTCAGATGAGCTCAGGGCGTGGAATGATGATTAATGAGTCAGTCATCAATGAGTCTTGGTCGCACCTAACAGTCTGAGGCATATAGAGGAACAAAATATCCAGGGCCTCAATATCTCCTGAAAGCCAAGTTTCCCTGAACCAGTTACGTTTCAACTTTCATTTTGTAAGGCATGTACAAATTCTATACCCTGAAAATTTCACTTCTCAAGGCCTCCCACTTACAAAGTACTCCTTTGTCAGAAAACAGCCTGTCCCAATCCACACTTGTCAGATCCTTTCTGATACCATCAAAATTGACCTTTCTCCAATTTAGAATCTCAACCCATGGTCCAGACCTCTCTTTTTCCATCTTTATTTTGAATCTCATGGCATTATGATCACTAATTTCTGTCACCAGCCCTGATCATTGCCTAACAGCTTATAGCACACTTCTTCGTCAGGAATTCTACG